>NW_019154108.1:15939144-15945963 GCF_002288905.1 Enhydra lutris kenyoni | reverse complement strand
CCCCCCCCCCCCCCCCCCCCCCCCCCCCCCCCCCCCCCCCCCAGTTTCTAACACTGTTTCCATCATGCCTTTATACGTGCTGTCCTTGGACCTGGAATTTCTTCAAAATCCTAGCTTTTTCAGCTATTGCCTGCTTTCACACTTCACCCTCCCCTTCCTCCGGAGGGCAGAGAAGACCATCCCCCGAGTGGTTCTTTCGCAGCTGCTCTTCCCTGTGCTTCCAGGGTAGAACCCGCCCATTGTCCGGTGGTGTGTGTGCGCCTCTCTCTCCCTCACCGTGAACTTCCAAGTACTGGACCTGGGGCAGGTGCCTGGCAGAGGCTCGTGTCTCATGCAGGGAACCAGTGATTGTTTGTGGAATGAACGCTTAACTACCAAGAGTGTGATAACCCTGCTCTCCATTGCTTGAGATGTTATTAGGCCAGAAAAATCCAGCAAATCCAATTGTCTTCTCCATACATTTCCAATACCGGCTCTACCCGTACAGATTCAAGTGCTGAAGTGAACCTTAATGGTAGAGTTTCAGACTCCCAGAGGTTTTTTTTTTTTTTTTTTTGGTGAATGTGAAAACCTCTTTAGTTTAAAGATGCTGTATTAATTTTAGAGCAATGATGTACATATAAAGATGTCTCTTATTTCAGAACTTTCTTGAACCCATTTTATAATTAATAACTAATGTTACGAATAAAATCAAAGACTGCTAGTCAAAGAATTTGAATGGTGTCTGAACCGTGTATAAAAAATACATGGCAATGTTCTTGGCAATACTGCTAAGAAAACTTTTAGGAAATCAGTATTGTTACCTTTTCCCAAAGAGATAGGCTTCTTCTTTTCTAGCTGCTTAAAAAAGGAAACTAATCTAAACTTATTATAATGTTGGGGTACCGGTGGGGGGGGGACTCAGTCAGTTAAGCAATTGACTCGATATTGGCGCAGGCCATGATCTCAGGGTGGTGAGATAGAGCCCTGCTTCAGGCCCGGCACTTAGGATAAAGTCTCCTTGAGAGTCTCTCCTCCCCCCCCCCCCCCCCCCCCCCCTATTTGCACTCCCTTTCTCCTAAAATAAGTAAAAAACTTAAAAAAAAAAAAAAAAGATTTTACTTATTTTTTGAGAAAGAGAATCTCAAGCAAACTTTGTGCTGAGCACAGAGCCCAATTGGGGCCTCGATCTCCTGAAGCTGAGCTGAAATCAAGACTTAATCAGGGGAGCCACCCAAGTGCCCCAGATAAATAAAATTTTTAAACTTATTATGTTAGGTCCTGTGAGATGTGAGCTATGTCCATCTGATTTGTGTACTGCATTTGGATTTTGGGGAAGTTTATCTAGTATCAGAATTACCGTAAAATTATATTTAAAACTTACCTCCTGTCACTGCAGGTTCTGTTTTACTGCCTGTAATCCCGTCTTCTGTATATGGTGGAGAGTCCTCACCAGGCCCTAAGTGAGAGGAAATATCAGTAAGGATTTGATGATTAGGTATTTTCAGATTGGCATAAAAATCCTAATTTTGAATGATTAATTTAAGTAGACATTTTAGCTTCAGTTAAATTACAGTTCTAAAGTTACACTTTATGTTGCCATGGTGAAGAGAAGATTAAAACAACAACAACAACTCACCTGTCCAGTACTTCACAGTCTGTAGAAAACTCTTTTAGGTGCTGTATTTCATTTGACTGAGACGATAGTCTCCAAAGACAGGCAAGGTGAATATAATTTCTTTATTTAGAAAAAAGGAACCAGAAACACATGGAGTTAAGTGACTTGCTTCACATTATACAGTTACGTGACAGTGCTTAGCGTGCAGCCCTGGTCTTACGACCTCATGACCTCTGACCCTACGTGTCCTCCTAATCATCCAGGTGTGCTGATCAGGAACGGGAAGCTGATGGGTTTAGTTCCCTTTCAGTCACTTAAGTGCCATGCGTGTGATGTGATGAGCACTGGGTGTTATGCACAACTAATAAATCATTGAGCACGATATCAAAAACGAATGAGGTACTGTATGTTGGCTAATGGAGTTTAAATTTAAAAAAAACATTCACATCTATGGAGTTTGAGTTTCATTTTGTTTGACGCATGAATGTTAATATCTTTCTCTTCTGCGTGATAAGATCATTGAAGTACATCAAACCAGTAAGTCCTATTTGAGGTATTTGTGTAATTTCTCAAAAAACCTATGCATGCAGTGTAATTGATCCTATAGACCCGTGAAGCCAGGATCACTAGTTATTGGGACAGGGGGTGTCTTTTTGGTTATAGAGGGCTTAGCTTAGATAATAGATTATTAAAACACAGGACCTGAAATCAGATAAAAATAAATTTTTTTTTTTAAAGATTTTGTTTATTTATTTGTCAGAGAGAGAGAGAGAGAGAGAGCAAGTACAGGCAGACAGAGTGGCAGGCAGAGGCAGAGGGAGAAGCAGGCTCCCTGCCGAGCAAGGAGCCCGATGCGGGACTCGATCCCAGGACGCTGGGATCACGACCTGAGCCGAAGGCAGCTGCCTAACCAACTGAGCCACCCAGGCGTCCCAGATAAAAATAAATTTTAATACTGCTCAGCCATTTACCAGTAGCGTGACACTTATTAATAATTATTAATTATTAT
Source organism: Enhydra lutris kenyoni (assembly GCF_002288905.1). Lineage (NCBI taxonomy): Eukaryota > Metazoa > Chordata > Mammalia > Carnivora > Mustelidae > Enhydra > Enhydra lutris. The sequence continues at coordinate 15,943,357 of NW_019154108.1, read as the reverse complement.
TAATGTTATTAGCCTGTTAATAATAACATTAGCTATCATTATGTCTATTTTAGGGGAATCTTTAACAGATTTTTTTAAAAAAAGATTTATTTATTTATTTATTTATTTGACAGACAGATCACAAGTAGGCAGAGAGGCAGGCAGAGAGAGAGAGAGGAGGAGGCAGGCTCCCTGCTGAGCAGAGAGCCCGATGCGGGACTCGATCCCAGGACCCTGAGATCATGACCTGAGCTGAAGGCAGAGGCTTTAACCACTGAGCCACCCAGGCGCCCCAAAAGATTTTAATAATTTACTTAAATTTGCAGTATTTAGGAGAAGCTTTAGTAACAACCAACTAATTTTATCTTAGCTTAAACAATTCTTTGGACAAAATTTGTATGACATTAGCTACTATAACCACACTGTGGCACTCCTTACTTACTTAAGACTTTTCATTTCAAATTTTCTCCGTAACTTGTGCCTTCTAAAATGCAATGTCCTATTATTCCTGGGGAATTCATTGTATTTTTTTTACCTGTTCCTAAATATATTAATAACTTACTACAAAGTTTCATAAATATTAAAATAGTAATCCCAGACAATTGAAAGTAAAAAAATCTTGACACTGAAACATCAAATTCAGAAAACAGGGTAGCTTCTTGGTTTTGATCGTGTGACTGTGTGTTTGTGTGGATGCATGTATGCACAAAGCAACTTAGTAATAAAAGTGCAAAATAGCAGAGTCCAGCAAACTACTTAAATAATAATCCCCACAAAACCTGGCATATCGACCAGCAAACTTGGTTCCCAGCGGTGCATTGCCTTAATGTGCTATCACTTGGGATGTTGGCTCTAACTTAGCAGGAACAGAAACAAAACTGAGCCTTAACTGAGAAGAGATGAACCCGAGCAACCAATAATATTAACTGAGGGCCTTATTCTAGTCAAATGAATGGAATCTGTAATATGTAGATGTGACCCACAGGTCCCCATCCGTGGGATGTTGCTTTGAAGTCATTCAGATCTTTTCCCAAGAGAGACTGAAACACATAGAAGAGGAATGGACACTGGACAGGAAGACCTATGGGCTTGCTAGAGGGTAAAACATCTAGAAGACTTTCTCAGGAGTCCAATTTAGAGACACCCCAGTGGGGTAGAGAAGGTGAAGCAGCTCACTGGGTCCCACTTTGTGAGTAAGGGAAGGATGGTGGAGGACCACCTCTATTTATCTGGCTCGGGGCAACGGGTGGAAATCTCTACGACCCTCTTGCTCACGTTTTCTGTATACATTTATGGAGCACCTACCTTTTCAGACACAGAATGTCAAGAACCAGGCATAAAAATGACATGCTTGTGGTTTAGTCTCAGGGAACACACACACTAGTGTGAGAATAGATATAGGCACAAATAAATGTAATATAAACCCAAATGTGGAACGTTCCTTGACAGAGAATAATATATATCTGTGGATGGTGAAGTTATCGTATCAGATGTTCCAGTGTATGTTATGAATTTAAAAAGTCGTATTAAAAAGCCTTTGCTACCTGCTAGGTATTGTGATAAGTTCTTTACACAGATAATCCTAATACTGACAAAACTTCAGAAGGGTAGATAGTTTTACCCCTGTTTTACAACTTAAAAAGTAAAATTGATTGGTCACTAGTTGAGGACAGATTCTAAAATGTATGCTTTGAAACTATATAGGTCCGGGCATTTTGACTCCCAAGTTCAGTGATATTTTCAGTTCCCAAAGGATGAAAGGGTCCCTGAAGAAAACTGATCATTTTTGCTTCCAGCAGCAGGAGAAAGGGATGCAGCTAGTGCAGGCACATTTGGGTGGAATCAGTGGTCTGAGCAATGGCACAATGAACAGTACAACTCACGAGACTTTCTTCTAATCATAGAACTAAGAACACGCTAGTAGTGACCCAGGGCTCCTATGCTGAGCTACACCCAACATCCCACTCATTCACTAAAGATTTTAATTGTTATAATATGTTGTTAATGACTGGCTCTATGCTTCCCCACAACATGATCCTCATGACAATGAAGCCAGTAGAGATTGAAGAAGCCCGTCTATGATGGGTCAACGTCAACGGAAATTACTCCTCCAAAAAGATGCTCCTCCAGTGGTTTCTGTCCTATTCGGAATAATACCCAGTGACTTCAAGCCATCATCAGACCAGGTTACTTTTTCAATCTCATTTCCTGGCATTTTGCCCCTTGAAAGTTCTGCTCTAGCCACATAGTCTGGAAGTCTATTAATTTCTTCTCCTAAGTCATGCCTTTCTGTTTGCCTATTGTGTGTATTTGTGTGTGTGTGTGTGTAATATATATAATTTTTTTTTTTTTTTTGCTTAGTGTATTTCTTTTTTTTTTTTTAAAGATTTTATTTACTTATTTGACAGAGAGAGATCACAAGTAGGTAGATAGGCAGGCAGAGAGAGAGGAGGAAGCAGGCTCCCTGTCAAGCAGAGAGCCCAATGCAGGACTCGATCCTAGGACCCTGAGATCATGACCTGAGCCGAAGGCAGAGGCTTAACCCACTGAGCCACCCAGGCGCCCTGCTTAGTGTATTTCTTATTCAAACACTTGCTTGGCCAGTCTCCCCACTCTCTTCAGGTGACATTCATCAAGGAGGGTAGCCACTCCATGTACAGTAACAAGCATACACTACTGTCTGCCTGCCCCCCTTAGGCTACTTTATTTTTCTCCATAAAACTTGTCACCATCTAACATAATACACTATCTGTGTATTTGACTGATTGTTGCTACGTCTGGAAGTAACAGAGAATTTGCTTGCCTTGTCCACATTTGTAACCTCAGTGCTCAGAAGAATAAATATTTGTTGATGGAATGATATTGTGATTATTTTGCTAATAGTGTGGACAGGTTTTTTTTTTTTTTTTAACATTTCCATTAAAGGACCATGGTGTATTAGGTTCAACAAGTATATTTTGAGCACTTTCTGTACATATATATGCCAGGCACAGTGGTAGGTGCTGGCATAACAGCAGTGATCAAGACTCTGTCCCTTCAAGGACTTCAGGCAAATAAACAGGTAACCACAGTGCAGAGAAATAACAGGATTCATTTCCAAGGTGCTCTAGGTGAACATAAGATGGGCACCTAGCCCAGGTCCAAGAAATCAGAATATGTAGCCAAGAGGAGATGGCATCAAAGCTGAGCTCTGAAGGTCAAGTCGAAGTTAACCAAGCAAAGAGGAGAGGGAAAAATATTGCAAACACTTGTGTGTAAAGGCGGGTAGTTCCAAACTGAAATCACATAAAAAATAATATTCTTTTAAAATTATTTATTTTTGCTGCTAAGTAAGGATCTTGACTTGAAAATATCTTAGCAGATACATTTGATGCATTTGAGTGGTATGTCTTCTAAATTTACCATTGCTGAAGAAGAGTCATTTCCTGACCTAGGAAGGGAGTGCAATTTTACGGACAACAGACCTGGATTTGAAATCCTGTTTACTTCGCCGTTGAGTGTTTGAGCCAAGGGTTCCAAGTCTGAATTTCCAATTGTGAAACGAGTACGCCATCACCCACCTCATTAAGTGGCCGTGAGCATTCATTTATTCAAACAAAAGGTCCCCTTGGATTCCAGGAACAATTTTAGAACTAAGTTACAGCTGCAGAGATGGAGAAGAACCCTGCCCACTTGGAATTGTACTCAGTGCGAGTACATATGTGGGGTGGGAGGAGAAGCAGACATAATATAGATAAATTCAAACAGAAGCAAGGGATACAGGAACATGAAGACGAGCTGAGATAGAGAAGTGGGATGAAGGTTATTTTGGATCAGGTATATTTTCTTAGAGGAGATATAATTTCAGCTGAGAATCTGAAGAGTAGGAGGAACCAGTTGTGGGAACTCGTGGGGTGTAGAATTCTAGGAGGAGTGAATGCTTGGTATCAAGGCATGGGGCTGACGTGAGTTCAGGGGGTTTGAGGCACAGAATATGAGGGAATATAAAGTGTGTAGTGTCTGGAGCTGCATGGATACAGGATGCAACTCTCAGATCAGATGTTAGATCATGAAGACAGTAATGGGTTAAATTAGGATCCCCCACTTGATTTATTGAGATCTAGTTGATAAATAAAATTGAAATATATTTAATGTGTGTGATACTCTGATTTGATAAGTGTATACATAGAAATGATTACTATGGTCTATCACCTCACAATTACCCCCTTTTTTTTTTTTTTTTTTTTTTTTTTTT
>NW_019154108.1:15807946-15938744 GCF_002288905.1 Enhydra lutris kenyoni | reverse complement strand
GTCTGTTTTTATGCCAGTACCATGCTGTCTTGGTGATCACAGCTTTGTAGTAAAGCTTGAAATCAGGTAACGTGATGCCCCCAGTTTTATTTTTGTTTTTCAACATTTCCTTAGCGATTTGGGGTCTCTTCTGGTTCCATACAAATTTTTGGATTATTTGCTCCAGCTCTTTGAAAAATACCGGTGGTATTTTGATCGGAATGGCATTAAAAGTATAGATTGCTCTAGGCAGTATAGACATTTTAACAATGTTTATTCTTCCGATCCAAGAGCATGGAATGGTCTTCCATCTTTTGTGTCTTCTTTAATTTCTTTCATAAGTGTTCTGTAATTCCTTGAGTACAGTTCCTTTATCTCTTTGGTTAGGTTTATTCCCAGGTATCTTATGGTTCTTGGTGCTATAGTAAATGGAATCGATTCTCTAATTTCCCTTTCTGTATTTTCATTGTTAGTGTATAAGAAAGCCACTGATTTCTGTACATTGACTTTGTATTCTGCCGCGTTGCTGAATTTCTGTATGAGTTCTAGTAGTTTGGGGTGGAGTCTTTTGGGTTTTCCATATAAAGAATCATGTCATCTGCGAAGAGAGAGAGTTTTGACTTCTTCATTGCCAATTTGGATACCTTTTATTTCTCTTTGTTGTCTGATTGCTGTTGCTAGGACTTCTAATGCTATGTTGAACAAGAGTGGTGAGAGTGGGCATCCTTGTCGTGTTCCTGATCTCAATGGGAAGGCTGCAGGCTTTTTCCCATTGAGGATGATATTTGCTGTGGGTCTTTCATAGACAGAGGGAACATTCCTGAACTTCATAAATTCTATCTCTGTACTTCGAAGCGTTTTAATCAGGAACGGATGCTGGATTTTGTCAAATGCTTTTTCTGCATCAATTGAGAGGACCATGTGGTTCTTCTCTCTTCTCTTATTGATTTGTTCTATCACAGTGATTGACTTGCGAATGTTGAACCATCCTTGTAGCCCAGGGATGAATCCCACCTGGTCATGGTGGATAATCTTTTTAATGTGCTGTTGGATCCTGTTTGCTAGGATCTTGTTGAGAATCTTAGCATCCATATTCATCAGTGATATTGGTCTGAAATTCTCCTTTTTGGTAGAGTCTTTGCCTGGTTTGGGGATCAGGGTAATGCTGGCTTCATAGAAAGAGTCTGGAAGTTTTGCTTCTGCTTCAATTTTTTGAAACAGCTTCAGGACAATTTCAAGTATTTAATGCAGTATTTTTAACTATAATGACCATACTGTACATTAGATCCTCATAATAGTCTTAAGAGTTAGTGTTCTTAATTATAGTGTCAATTCTACTAGAGCTATAATTGATATTTCTGGTAACTTATTTTCAGTAGGTGTTAGGAACACATTTTTTCTTTGATTTTCTGACATTGACCGTAGAGAAACCCATTGGATTTGGTTGCATACTCATTCCAGATTCTGGGAAAGACGGTAGCTCCAATTACAGTCACGCATCAACTCTAAGATGCCATCATCTGTAAGATGTGCCAGTATTTTTGTTGTGTTAGGAGAGAAAAAACACTGCAGATAAATGGTTTTAAAAACAGAATTTTATTTCATACTGATGGAAGAAGTCTTTTAGATTTCCTCTCTCCCTCCTCCCTCTCTCCCTCCCTCACTCTCTTCCTTCCTCCTTTTCTTCTGAGTTGGCAGTGGACAGAGAGAATCCTCAAGTTTACTCCGCACTCAGTATGGAGCCCTACTCGGGGCTTGATCTCACGGCCCTGAGATCATGACCTGAGCTGAAATCAAGACGCTTAACCAACTGAAGCACCCAGGTGCCCCATACACACACTTTATTTTTGAAAAGTTTGTTTATTTGACAGAGAGATCACAACTAGGCAGAGAGGCAGGCAGAGAGAGGGGGAGAAGCAGGTTCCTTGCTGAGCAGAGAGCCCGATGCAGGGTTTGATTCCAAGACCCTGAGATCACGACCTGAGCTGAAAGCAGAGACCCAATCCACTGGGCCAGCCAGGCATCCCACATATACTCACTTCTTAAAAGAACATTTTATGGGGTACCCCCCCCCACCGTCTGCCTCTTTGCCTACTTGTGATCTCTCTCTCTCTCTCTCTCTCTCTGTCAAATAAATAAATAAATAAATAAAAATCTTAAAGTATTTTACTTGTCACTAGGATTTTCTTCCAATCTGCTGCTGCAGATACTGTTCAGAAGCTTTCCTGATTGTACCAAAAGGTGTCATAGGAAGGCTTTTAGGTACCAGTCGGAGTCTGTATTCTGTCCTCCAAAGACCCTTAAATGGTTTATTGATGGAATCATCCAGGAGTTGCAGTCATTCAGTCCTCTCACCAGGAATTACAACCACATGTGTGGACCCACTGTCAAGCGTAACTACAGCATGACCGCAACACAGCGGACAGTGACAGCGGGACACCAGTGATGCTGAGAAGCCAATTTTAGAGACATTAAAATTTGAAAAGAGTGTGCCAGCTTCTTCCCAATATAGTAACACAGAAAGTGAAAAGGTAGTTTCTCAGGATGTTGCAGACTGAGCAAGAAGTTTCTCGTATGTATATAGTTTACTTTGCTTAGCAAAGAATCGAGTCTCTTTCTTGCAGACTGTGATACCAGGAAGGTGTCCTACAGTACGCACTTTCATATTTGCAGCTTCTAGAAAGACGAGCTGTAGAAGTGATACCTGCTAACGTGTACCTAGAGCTTGGTATACATTTGATACTGTTGTAAGTACTTTGCAGATGTTAACTCCTATCCTCACCCACCTGGAGAGGTAGCTATATTATTATTATTATTATTATTTTCACTTTACAGTTGTAGAAGCAGAGGAATAGAAAATAAGTTGGTGGATATTACAAAGCTAGTAAGTGGCAGAGTTTGGATTCAAACCAAGTGAGTCTGGTTTTTGAATCTGGGCTTTGTATGAATGAGTCATAAATTAGGACGATAAGCGTTCATGTATCAGTTATGAGTAACATGTAACTATTCCACCACATCTGACATGGCTTTCAGGTCTGAGTCTCATTTCTAGAGTAAGGCCTACCCTTGCTCCTGACTTCTACTCTGCCTCTGGATTTGTGTTTAATTCCTTCCTGAGCAAAACAACTTTCTGTGCATAGTGTGGGAACGAGGTGCAGGCTTTCTCATCTCTGGCACTGTAACATTTCAGGTTGAATAATTCTTGTTGTGAGGGGCTCTTTGTGCATCGCAGGAAAGAGGCTTAGCAGCATCCCTGGCTTCCCCCCAGTAAAATGCCAGAAGCCCTCCGCCCCCAGTTGTGGCAGCTGAAATGTCTCAAGACATGGCCAACTGCCCATTAGGGTCAAGGTCACCCTTGGTGGAGAACCCCTGGGTTAGAGGTGTAGTCAGTACAGGTTAGATTTTGTGGGTGAGCTAGAAGATGGAGGATTTCTTTGACTTGTGTATAAGGTTCTAACTCTGTAATGACTGAGTAGAAGTGTTCCTATAATCCACACCAGGACGTCTTGCTTGTACGGATTCCACCAGAGTGAAGAAGAGAGAAGAGGTGAATTATGAATCATGCCGGCAGACGGAGGAATGAGTAGAGCCCTGGCTGACCTTTTCCTGCTGGACTTACACTGTATTTGAACACAGGACTTTCTCATTAACATTGGAGTTCAAAGAGGGTTTCTAAATACATTAGAAAGAGAGATTAAAGACAACTAGATACACTATTTTTATGCTAGTCTCATGAAAGGATATGTTGGTAACCTTATTGATAAAATACTGCTTAATAAAGGTAGTATATATTAGGAACACCTGGGTGGCTCAGTCAGCTAAGTGTCTGCCTTTGGGTCAAGTCAGGATCCCAGGGTCCTGGGATCTAGTGCTACGCCAGGCTCCTTGTTGAGCAAGGAGCCTGCTTCTCCCTCTGCCTGCTACCCTGCCTGCTTCTGCGCGTGCTTTCTTTCTCTCTCTCATAAATGAATAAATAAATCTCATATAAATAAATCTAAAAAAAAGGATAATATATATTAGAAGCTATATAGTATGTCTCATTTCCAAGCATTTATATTATTTTTGAGCATTTAGATATTTAAAATAACTTAAGGTCAGAGAAAAAAAAACAAGATATAATTAAAGGGGGGTTTACAGTGAGCTATCCTATTAGGAAGCTGCCTCCATGTTACAATTTAAGAACTTAGCCTTTGGAGTTGGAATCTGTATGGTCAAATTCTAATTCTACTTCTTACTATGTAAGAATGCTTGGGAAAGTTACTTAATGTTTCTTAATATGTATAATCAGGATGCTAATGACTACCACCATAGTGTCATGGAAGAATGACATAAAATAACCATGTAAATGCGTAGTGTCTGGCATATAATGTCACATCCACACATGTTAAATAAATGTTACCATTGACCGAGAAATGGGTATCTTTGACTTCAGATGGGTTGGAGGAGCTAACTAGATTTCATATCTCATGTCTGATTACTTAATAATCATTCCATCCATCATATCATTGGTCTAAACCTAGGCTCCTCTATCACTCCCTGCTGCCATGCATAGCTTCTACTAAAAATAGTAATTAAATGGGTCTCTTCTTTCCTAAAATCTTTTCTGAACTCTTCTTTTGGGATTTTGAGTACTTTCATGATCTGGCACTTTCCTATCTTTTCATCATCCAAAATATAATCTCTATTCTAGGCAGTCCTATTTCTTTACTGTCACAAAAACAAGTACACTGTTCTCATTTCCTTTTTTAGGTCTTTCCTTTTCTCAAATGATCTTCCTTGTTTTTCTTCCATTCATCCATGTGATATTCAATTTGTACATTCAAGTCCCACTTTTCTCCTGAAGATTCAGCCTCTACTATTTTAGATCTCATTTCTAAGTGGGAGTATATATGAAACGTTGTTTGCGTGTAGATAGTGTCTATAGGTCCATTCAGATTTTTTAAAACCTTTTTGTTAGTTTAATCTATAATTTTTTTTTTTGAGGAATTTGTCTCCTACACCTGAATTTTCAAATTCACTGGCATAAAGTTGTTAATAATCTCTAATTTTTAAAACTCTTTGTTGCACGTATAGTTTTCATTGCTAATATTGTGACTTTCCCCCTTTTTTTCTAACTTAGTGTTGCCAGAAGTGTGTCCATGTTTTTGGTCCTTAAATAATTTTGGGCTTCATTGATCCTTTCTAATGTCTTACCTTTAGTATTTCCTTTCTCCTGCTCTCTTTGGGCTTATTCTTCTAACTTGTTAACTTAGAATTTTTAGCATTTTTTTCTTTTATTTTTTAAGATTTTATGTTGGAGGGGGCGAGGGAGTGTTGGAGTAGAGGGAGAAGCAAAGGGAGAGAGACTCTCAAGCAGACCCCTGGTTGAGTGGGAGCCCGACACAGGGCTTGATCTCAGGACCACCCATGAGATCGTGACCTGAGCTGAAACCAAGAGTCAGATGCTCAGCTGACTGAGCCACCCAGGCCTTCATGTACCTGATTTTATTACCAGTTTTCATCCAAAACCACTGGGGAATGGGATGATTCTACTATTGTTTCTTGGCCAGGAGTTGCTTGATCCTGGAAGTCTTGTGAGAAAACATGAGGAGCAGTCAGCCACGTGCACCATGGTGGTAGAGAAAAGGAGCAGTGAAACTTTTTTTTTTTTTTTAAATTCTGGAAAAAAATCTCAGCCATTTTTCATGTATTGCCTTTCCCTAATTTCTTCTTGTCACGTTTGAGCTGATAGAATAATTTCTTTATTTCTGGAATCCAAGTTCCTCTTCCAACTTTTGTTATCACTGAGGACAGTAATTTCTGAAAATGAAAAAGTTGCTAAGAGGGATGTTCATGATCACCTTTCTCAATGACATGGTACTTCTTAACTTTTTTTTTTTAAGATAATGGCATGTTTCAATAGTTTTTTTTTTAAATTTTTATTTATTTTTAAAATTTCTTTTCAGCGTTAACTTCTGCTTTAAGGAAGGACTTGAGCCATTAGTCTTATGAGTAGAGTGATTTATTTACTAATTGCCCAGAAGTTTTGTACTGGGACACCAACCAAGCCAGAACTTTGAAAATAAATGAAAGTCTTCAAGGAAAATATGAGTGGTATGGTATAAATCTGTACAACTACAGATCCCTTTTTCCTTCAATAGAATATTAGAAAAACTGTAAATACACTGTTTTTATTCTCAACTTAAATTCAACCACTGAGAGAATGAAGAGCTTTGAGCAAAGTCAGTTTGCCAAACACCTAGCAGAATAATTTGCATCTTTTGGGTACCAGGCACTGTAGTGAGTCTAATGGAGGCATAGGAAGAATTTAGTATCTATGCTTCTGCTCCATGACTATGGCTTTGTCTCTTGGGACCTCACCTTCATGCTAAGCTGCTTATCAACATGGTTTAAAGTTTAGTGTCCTCTTCAAGGAGTTTCCAGAGTTAACTGCTGATGGAAGAAAGCTGTTTCCATTTCTTAAATGTGTTTCTAGATTTGGCATTAGTGCTATCTTTTTCTGTAGTACCTTTTGATTCTAGTTTATGCCCGTGGTTTTTGGAGTCTCTTCCTTTTTCAGTACATTAATTAAGAAAATATAAGCAGGATCAGCAGAGGCTCTAGGCTTATGTTTATCTCATTATTGGCATATTTTATAAGTTTGCCTTTTTTTGGTCTTAGAACAGGTTCTAGATAAATTTACTGTATTGAGACAAGGAATAGTTAAATGAGTCAGTGAAAAGTAATTTGTTAGCTGGAAAAAAAATAATCTTTCAGTTGAAGATGTCATTCCCCTTCTCCCCTTCTTTATTCTCATTTGGTCTCTTCTCTCCTGTCTTGCTCTTGACCTCAACGTCATACTTCCCTCTCTTTTCATCAGAAGACAATGGAATTCTCTCTCTTGCTTCTCATCATGGATTCTACTAAAAATTCCCAATCCTGTATGATGTTACTCCAGGACCTGTAGTACCAACTGATTAATCAAATAAAGTCTCCTTTATAATCTGCTCATGGTGTTTAGCTATGTGATCCCTCTCTAGGTGACTTTGCTGCCTAGTTTGTTAATAGACAACTCTATAAAACCATAACAAGCTAGGTGGGCGATGTTTTATGGCATGTAGTTTCCCAAATCTCACCTATCTCATTTTCACGTAAGGCCCATCAAGATCACTAGACTGACCTCCAGTGCTGGAGGTCTCAGTGCTAATATTAAGAATGTTTTGCTTGTTCTAACATGTCCTAGTCATGGAAGAGTTTATTTCACACACAAGACTCCTCTGAAGTCCTTTTCTAGCCTCTGGTTGAGGGAATCAGTATGGTAATTATCATGGACTATTTTTGCCTCTGAGTACAACTTGGGATTGTGAATGATGATTGCCTTTTTTTAAAAAAAGATTTTATTTATTTGATAGAGCCAGAGAGCACAAGCAGGGGGAAGGGCAGAGGGAGAAGGAGAGCAGGCCCCCCACTGAGCAGGGAGCTCATTGTGGGGCTTGATCCCGCAACCCTGGGATCATGACCTGAGCCAAAGGCAGATGCTTCACCATCTGAGCCACCCAGGTGCCCCACTTTTTGTTCTGTAAACATGTATGTAGTGCTTTCTGTGTGCCAGTACCTGTCATAAATATTAGCTCACTTGAAATTCAAAACAATTCTATGAGATAGACATTATTATTCTCATTTTACAGATACAGAAATAGGAACTTTTCTGATTTTTCAGAAAAATGAAGTAACTTGCTCAAGGTCACTTAGGTAGTAAATGGCAGAGTTGGGCTTGAAACCAGGGGAACATTAGTCCAGAGTCCACGCTCTAAACTGTGCTCTGCTGCCCTTGGGAGGAATTGAAGATTATTTTGTTCTCAAGAAGATGCCTGGAAATTTATTGCTTGAATACTTTGATTCTTTTTTCTCCCTCTCCAAATCATTCTCTCCTGATATTACATAGGGTTTTTATACAGGCATAACTCATTTTATTGTACTTCACTTTATCGTGCTGTGCAGATACTGCATTTTCTCCAAATTGAAGGCTTGTGACAGCCCTGCACCCTACAAGTCTGTTGGCACCATTTTCCAACAGCCTTTGGTCACATCATGTGTCTGTGTTGCATTTTGGTAATGTCTACAATATTTCACACTTTTCTGTTATTTTTTGTTACAGTTTGTTATTTTTTGTTACAGTGATCGGTGATCAATGATCTTTGATGTTACTATGAGAACTGTCTTGGGGGGTGCCCTGTGCCCACGTAAGACAGTCAACTTAATTGATAAATGTGTGTGTTCCGACTGCTCCCCTGACAGACCATTCCCCTGTCTCTTCCCCTCTCTAATTCTATGAAGGCTGAGAGATGGGAAGAAGCTGCAGGGAAAAAAAAGTTTGAAGCTAGCAAAGGTTAGCTCACGAGGTCTAAGGAAAAAAACGGCTTCCGTAACCTTAGTGTGCACAGTGAGGCAGCAAGTTATCTAGAAGATCTAGCTGAGATGATTAATGAAGGTGGCTCCACCAAACAATAGATTTTCAATCAAATAGTCTCCCATGGGAAGAAGATGCCATCTATGACTTTTAGGGCTAGAGAAGGGGGAAGTCAGTGCCTGGCTTCAAAGGACATGCTGACTCTTTTGTTAGGGGTGAATGCAGTGGTGACTCTAAGTTGAAGCCAGTGCTCATTTACTATTCTGAAAATTCTAAGGCCCTTAAGAATTACGCATTAAGGAGTGCACGTGATGTGATGAGCACTAGGTGTTATACTGAACTGATGAATCATTGAACATGATGTCAAAACCCAATGATGGGGTGCCTGGGTGGGTTAAATCCTCTGCCTTCAGCTCAGGTCATGATCTCAGGGTCCTGGGATCGAGTCTTGCATTGGGCTCTCTGCTCAGCAGGGAGCCTGCTTCCCCCTCCCTGCCCCGCCTGCCTCTCTGCCTACTTGTGATCTCTGTCTGTCAAATAAATAAATAAAATCTTTTAAAAAAACACCCCAGTGATGTACTATACCTTGGGTAATTGAATTTAAATAAAAAAATTAAGAATTTAAGCTAAAATAAAGAATTAAGCTAAACCTACTCTGCCTGTGTTTTGTCAATGGAACAATGAAGTCTGGGTGACGGCCTGTCTGTTTCGGTAACATGACTTACTGAATATTTTGAGCCCACTGTTGAGACCTACTGCTCCGACAGAAAGATTCCTTTCAAAATATTACTGCTCACGGGCAATGCACCTGCTCACTTGGGAGCTCTGATGGAGATGGACACTGCGATCAGTGTTACTGTCATGCGTGCTCACACAACGTCCGTGCTGCTGCCGATGCATCCGGGCAGTATTTGGACTTTCAAGTCTTACTGTTTAAGAAAGACACTTCATAAGGCTCGAGCTGCTGCAGGTGGTGCTTCCTCTGATGGATCTGGGCGAAGTAAATTTAAAACCTTTTGGAAAATGGGGCGCCTGGGTGGCTCAGTGGATTAAAGCCTCTGCCTTCGGCTCAGGTCATGATCCCAGGGTCCTGGGATTGAGCCCCGCATCAGGCTCTCTGCTCGGCAGGGAGCCTGCTTCCTCCTCTCTCTCTCTCTCTCTGCCTGCCTCTCTGCCTACTTGTGATCTCTATCTGTCAAATAAAATAAAATAAAAAATCTAAAAAAAAACCTTTTGGAAAAGACTCACCATTCTAGGTGGCATGGAGGACCTCTATGACTCAGAAGAGGGGGCGTGGAAGAAGTCACTTCCAAACCTCATGGATGACTTTGAGGAGTTCAAGACTTCTGTGGAGGAAGAGACTGAAGATGTGAGTGACTTGCTACAACCTCTTGATGAAGTTTGAACAGATGAAGCGTTTCTTCTTACCAATGAGCAAAGAAAGTAGCTTCTTGAGACGTAATCTCCTCCTGGTGAAGATGCTGTGAAGACTGTTGAAATGACCACAGAGGATTTAGACTATTCCATAAATTTAATTACATAAAGCAGTGGCAGGGTTTGAGAGAACGGACTCTCCTCTGGGTAAAATGCTATCCAACAGCATCACGTGCTATGGAGAACTTGTTCACGAAGGGAAGAGTCATTTGCTGCAGCAAACTTCACGGTTGTTCTATTTTAAGAAAGTGCTGCCCCCACCACCCTGATCGGTCAGCAGCCAGCAGCATTGAGGCAAGCCTGTCCACTGGTCTCTGATCACGACTCTCTGAAAGCTCAGGGGATGGTTAGCATTTTTAGCCATAGAGTTTTTAAATTAAGGTATGCACATTTTTTTAGATGTAACAGTTTTGCGCTCTTAATTGACTATGGTATGTGGAAACGTGACTTCTATGCCTCGGGAAACAAAAAAAATTCATTTGACTTTATTGTGATAGTCGCTTTGTGGTGGTGGTCTGGAGCTGAACCTTCAGCATGTCTGAGGATTGCCTGAAGAGGAATGAAGTGATTCTGGGCAATTTCAACAGAAAAGAACACTGGTAGCTCGAATAATCATCACGAATTCTAAAGGGCTGAACTTGGAAATGAGGCCGGAAGAAGAGATGAAGGAGCAAAATTCGCCCCCCCCCACCTCCCACCGAATCTGTCTGTGGAGACGCTGCTGCTACTGGACCCAGTAAGCCAGAACTACACTGCTGGGCCCCAGGGCCACACGAGCGTCCTCGTTACCATGGAAACATGCTGTTGCGGCTACCATCACCACCACTAACTACCTGGATTCTCTGCTCTTCTTGTTTCTGATTCAAGCTCTAGTTAGTGCATCTAATGGGTCAGTCTTAGGACAGAATTCTATCCCGTGTTACAGCCTAGCTGTATGGGAAGCTAGGAAATCAAGTGTCCTCCTTTCTAGGGTTGCCGAACAAAATACAGGAGGCTCAACATTTGCAAAGCTTGGGGGAATGTACTCATACTAAGATTTTATTCTCTATGTGAAATTTAAATTTAGCTGGGCACTCTGTATTTTTATTTATTGAATCTGGCAACCCTCCTGCCTTCCTAGTTTCTGTATTCAGGAGAAAACAAAGATTTGTATGATGGGCAACTTTCAAAAGACAGATAAGTTTCTCTATTGAGAAGGAACACTACGATCCTTTCTAACATCTTTTTCGTGTAGTCACGACACGATGATTTTGCAGTGAGGGAAAAAGTACTTTCTGGTGTCAAACCAGAACTCTACCTATAACCAGATTTTTATCTTCCAGTAATCGCCCCGCCCATGTTGTATCACAGCTATTTTAATTTCCTCATAATTTGGGGTAATGTTTTGGATAGCATGCTTTTATTTCTTTTTCTATTTCTTTTCTTTCTCTCTCCCTCCCCCCTCTTCCTTCCTTCCTTCCTTTAGTTCTTTCTTCTTTCTGTTTTGAGTAATCTCCACACCCAGTGGGGACTTGAAGGTACAACCCTGAGATCAAGAGTTGCATGCTCTACTGACTGAGCCAGGCAGGCACCTCTAGATAGCATGCTTTTATTTCTAACATAGATTCAGCTTTTTTTAAACCTTCTTTTTCAATAATAGATGGAGCTCTCATTCCCAATTCTGAGGAAAAAATTTCATTGTGGTACACTATTCAAGCTATATATAAATATGTAAACATATTGCAAAATGAGAAGTAAGTCAAGAAATTTGTGTCATAAAAAATTCACTATAGATCCTCCCCTGCTCTGTATTTTAGTGTCTCTGCCTCACTTTCTGATTATTTATGAAGCTCTTCTGATACTTCTGCAGAAAAAGGTAATTTTGAATGTGCAGAATATTATCAGCTTAGAACAAAATAATCTTTCTTTTGCTTAAATAAAAATAAAATATTTCCAATAAGTTCAATTGAGGGCCAAAGAGAATAAAGTTTGTACTTGGCAAAATAGTTTTGTTTATAAAATTCTTATGTTTTCAGTTTACATATCTAATGTATTCAGGGTTAAGACCTTAGAAAAAGAGTGTGTGTGTGGTGGGGAGAGGCAAAATTCTAATAAACAGACCTCTAGCTAAAGCTGCAATCAGAAAGAGAAATTTACTTGTATTTTAATTATAACACCATCGTGGTCATTTAGATTTTCTATACTGATTGAAGAGAAAATACAGATTTTTTAAAAAAGTTTTTAAATTTCTTTTCAGCGTAACAGTATTCATTGTTTTTGCACCACACCCAGTGCTCCATGCAATCCATGCCCTCTCCAATACCCACCACCTGGTTCCCCCAACCTCCCACCCCCCACCCCTTCAAAACCCTCAGATTGTTTTTCAGAGTCCATAGTCTCTCATGGTTCACCTCTCCTTCCAATTTCCCTCAACTCCCTTCTCCTCTCTAACTCCCCTTGTCCTCCATGCTATTTGTGATGCTCCACAAATAAGTGAAACCATTTGATAATTGAGAAAATATAGTTTTTACCATTGTTGATGCATTTCATGATCATTGCTGGAAGAATACTTATCACTGCTACCATATGTGATAAGTAGTACAAAGGCAAATCATTTGCACTTCAGGAGAAGAAAAACAGTCTTTTAAAAGTTATTGTTGAAATGTATAGCATAGGGAAGATAGTCAATAATATTGTAATGTATGGTGACAGATGATAACTATATTTATGGTGAGCATTGTATAATGTATGAAATTGTCAAATCACTATGTTGTACACTTGAATATTGTCAACTTAAATTTTTATTATTGAAGCATAGAGAGAGAGGTAAACCATGAAACAGATTCTTAACTGTAGAGAGCCAATGATTACCTGAGGGTAGGTAGGTGGCAGGAAAGGTTAAATAGGTTAAGGGAAATTAAGGAGGGCACGTTCTCTGATGAGTACAGGTGTACAGGTGTTGAATCCCTATACGGTACACCTGAAACTAATATTACACTGTAAGTTAGAATTTAAATAAAAACTTTTAAATAAAATATTTGTATTTTTAAACCTAAAAATAATAACTTATTAGAGAATTCATGTATTCAGACTTTATTACGATTTTTGGTTACAGACACCATTTTTAATTTTTGCCCTTGTTTATTCTCCAAACCAAAACAGATTAATTTTTGTAAATAGCAGTTGCCTGGGAAGAGGAAAGTGGCAGATGGCTAAAGAGAAGAGTGGTATGTAATCATTCTAGTTCATTCTCAAGGGTCTCTCAGTTACATCAGAGATCCAGAAAATGCTCTTGACAGTTAATATGCATGAATTCTGACTCCTGGTTACATGGTTTATACTATCATACTGCTCCGATTCTTACATATAATCTTATGACATACGTATGACTATTTCATTTTATTTTATTAATAGGAAAAGCATTGATATAATGGCATTTCAAGTCATATTGTCTTGAAAACTGGTCTTCACAGTTTTTAAAATACAGTATTTTAGGGATGCCTGGCTGGCTCAGTGGGTAGAACATGTGACTCTTGATCTCAGGGTCATGAGCTCAAGCCCCACATTGGGTGTGTAGCCTACTTAAAAATTGTGAGGGGCACCTGGGTGGTTCAGTCGGTTAAATGTCTGCCTTTGGCTCAGGTTATGATCTCAGGGTCCTGGAATCAAGCCCTGCAGGGGACTCCCTACTCAGCAGAGAGTCTGTTTCTCCCTCTTCCTCTGCCCCTCCCCCTGCTTGTGTTCTGTCTCTCTCTCAAATAAATAAAATCTTTTAAGAAAATTATAAAATACAGCATTTAAAAACAATTATTTAAATATCCTTTTAAGTTTCTATTACCAGTTTGTTTTGTTTTACATTAAATAAGTATGTAATAAAGTCCATATATTATATAAAGATTATGTATTAAAGTAACAGCCCTCTGTTGACACTCACTACCAATCCCGAGAAACAACCTCTGATAATAATCTGGCGTGTAACCTTGTAGAATTCTCTCCAAGGATACACAAATAACACACATTTTCACTTTTCCTGGTGTAAATCCTCACCTCTACTTCTCCTGCCCCTACACCCTCATGGTACTCAGATTATCCTGATCTTACAAATAAGACTGAAATTGTTCTAGGAGCTTAACTTGCTTCATCCTCATAGCAAGCAAATTTATGAGGTGGAAGCTGTTGTTATCCACATTTTACAAAAAAAAAAAAAAAAAAAAAATGACAGAGAAGTTAAGTAACTTGTCCTAAATGATACAGCTAATAGGTGAAAAATACAGAATTTAAATAAAGACAGCCTACTTATACGAGTATAAGCTGTTAACCTCTTTTCTGAATTTTTGTATATGCAAGAAAAACACACCATTCAATGAGGTCTGGCTTCGCCTACCCTCCTTATTAGACTTGGTTTCATTCATATTCATGAATACAAATACGAATATTCAGGTCCTATTCATGAACCTGAAAAGTGGTCCAGAGCTAGAGGTAGTTTCAGGAGCAGCTTAATTTTAGGCTCAGTTTCTGTCTCTCTGTCTCTGATACATTATGCTTGTCTTTGGCACATTGGCTTTTATTCTCCGCCTTCAGGGGATGGTCAGATGACTGCAGTAGCTCAAGTTTAAATTCAGTTTGCAAGAGAGAGTCTCTTTGTAGGTAGCCCTTATCAGAGTTCTTTCATTCACTGCATTTAGACCAGCTTTGGACAGAGAGTGGTGGAGGTGAATTCTCGAATATCAAGATTGCTGCTGGAAGAAGAAAAATGATGGTTCCTATTATAATTCTCACCAGTATTTCCACTGTAACTCCTAGGTTTGTTTATCCTAAAGTTACACCTCCTACCTGCCTTGTTTTCATTCACCCACATAATCATGTAGAACTTTGACGAAGGATCTACTCTGTTTTTCTTTCCACCCAAACTTCTGCCGGCCTTCTGGGAGACCTCAGTGTTCCCATCGATGACTCTCCAATAGTATGGTTTTGTATTTCTTGGACTTAAGTGAACCTTTGTCTCCACTGAATACAACCTGTTTAAATAAGACTTATTACACTTAACAATTTGCATGCATTTTCCTGTCAGACCGTATGTTCTTCCTTGAGGTTGGGACTGTGTCTCTTAATCCTCACATATTAGCGGCTCTACTAATTAAATGCTCGTTAAATATGTACTAACTTAATATATATACTCCTTTCAACAACACTTGTCCCCTGGGACTGGAGTGGAGAGAAAGGACAGTTGACATGAGATTGGCAAACTGGTTGTGGTGAGGTAAGGGGATGGGGAACGATGGAAAACGTAGCTCAATTGTTCTGTTGGTGAGATTCAGGATGAGGTAGAGGGGAAGTAAAGGAAAATTCAGGAAACCAGGGAGTTGTCAAGAAACTAAAAATTGTGAGCTTGAAAGTGAGGTTTAGTCGGAATGAGTGACAGATGGCAGGGAAGAAGTTGGTAGACTACAGATTTCACAGTTCAGTATTTCAAAAGTGAATTGGATGGGACAGTGATAGAATTTATGCTACAAGGAACTAGGAATGAATAAAACAAATTTATATTCAGGTAAAGATTAAGGAGGGGGTAGCATAGTCTAGTTGTTAAAAAAAAATCTGCTTTTGGGGCATCTGAGGTGGTTAAGTGTCTGCCTGCGGCTCAGGTCATGGTCCGAGGGCCCTGGAATGGGGCCCCTCATCAGTCTCCCTGCTCAGCAGGGAGTCTGCTTCTTCCTCTCCCTCTGTTGCCCCCCCCTCCGATTGTGCCCTCTCTCCCTCCCTCTCTCTGTGTCAAATAAATAAATAGAGTCTTAAAGTCTGCTTTTGAGAGCAGAGTTGGGACTATATCTCAAGTCCTTACTTAGCACCTGTCCAAACTCAAAAATCAAAACAAAACAAACAACACCCCCCCCCCCCCCCCAAAAAACCTCTTCATCTCTATTTTCTCATCTATAGTTGGGGGATAATATCTGCTCACAAGGCTCTTACAAGGATTTGTATTGGGTTATACTTAAGTAAAACTGACTTATCACTACTGTCATGACAGTAGAGCAGATTGATGGGCTGTGAGTCTAGAGACCCCGAGCCACAGCCAGAACTCCCTGGATGACGGAAGAAGCCAACTTACGAAAACGGTACGCCAGGTGCTAAAGTCCTCAACAAACATAGAGAAATAAATCTCAGAAATAATGAACAGGGGAAGCTAAACGGGTATCGGTTGGAGGCAGGAGGTTCAAAGGAGTAGCTCTTGTTGGAAGAAGATAAATCTCTAGAGGCCTGGGACCTACAGTGCGGGGCCAGGAGAGTGTGGGCCTTTCTTCATGGCCCAAGGTCAGGGGCCAGGAGAATGTGGGCCTTTCTTCTTGGCTCAAGGTCAGGGGCCAGGAGGATGTGGGCCTTTCTTCATGGCACAAGGTCAGGGAGCCCACGATTAGCACAAATCCAACTAATTTGTGGTATAGTCAGGTGTCCTGAGCATCAAAGGAGAGGGGAGGGTGTTGAGTGAAGGTGAAAATGAAATGGAAGCAGAGGTCGGTGTGGCACAGCTGCAGGTGCTTACCATGCACCCGGACCCTGCAGTACTGGGACGTGAGGGAAGAACTTCACATGTAGAAGGTTGTGGGAAAAACAAAACCCACGAAGGATCCAGGTTTGGTTAAGGAAAGGAAATGAAGTCCTTTAAAGATATAAAAATGAGAGATCTATTTCATGACAAATTCACAATTTCCAACCTTTTAAAATATTGTCTGATTATTTTCTCTCCATTTTCTCTCCCCTCAGTCAACCTGAGTTCTCCTTTATCTTTGTACTGTTCCACTTGGATTTCTCTGGAAGAAGAATGAGGAACATTCTGCTGTCTTGTGTATCCTGTCTCAGACCTTGAACCTGCCCTAGTCCCAACAAATTACGATCTGACCATTCTTTGCCACAGGCTAAATATGTTGCAGAAATCTAGTCCTGAAGTACTTCAAAAACTTGATAAGCTGAATTAATGATGGGCATTTCCTCAGGTTCCTTTGCATTGATTCATGACTCCTGGATCCGATGTTGAAGGAAGAGTCATTGTTAGCTTGGTTGGCTTCAACGGCTTCAGAAAAACTGGAAGCTACCCAGGAAAATGGAATCAGGCAACTTGCTCATCCTCCCCTGCCCATCTTGAATATTATCCTGGCAAAGAGTTCTTGAAAGACCATGTAGTCTTCCTTAATGGAAGGTCTGCGAGTCATACTTATCCCGTACTGAACAGTCTCCTGCAAATGAAACCCCTTCTTTTCACCTTTAGATTTGCTTCCTCAAAAGGAGGATTATCTTTAGAACAAAGAACTAGTCATTTTCTTTCTTTTTTTTTTATTGGAGTATAGTCAACATACAGTGTTACGTTGGTTTCAGGTGTAGGACATAGTGAATCAACAATTCTATGTATTACTTGGTACCCACCGTGACAAATGTAGTCACCATACATTATTACAGTGTTATTGACTGTGTTCCCTATCAGGTACTTTTCATCTCTGTGACTTACTTCTTCTGTAACCCAAAGTTTGTACCTCTTAGTCCCCTTCACCTATTTTGCCCATTTTTCCACACCCTTCTTCTCTGGCAGCCACCAATATGAAGAACTACTCATTTTCTTTCTTTCTTTTTTTTTTTTTTTTAAGATTTTATTTATTGGACACAGAGAGATCACAAGTAGGCAGAGAGGCAGGTAGAGAGAGAGGAGGAAGCAAACTCCTTGCTGAGCAGAGAGTCCAATGCGGGGCTCGATCCCAGAACCCTGAGACCATGACCTGAGCTGAAGGCAGAGGCTTAGCCCACTGAGCCACCCAGGCACCCCAGAACTACTCATTTTCTAATAACATTTTTAGTTAATTGGAGTTCAGGATTTACACACTTGGTATCAAAAACATCTGAGTGGCATAACTTCACTGATTGGACAATAGTGAGAAAGAGCTTTGGGTTTATGGATTTAGAGGGTAACAAGAGCAGACTTTAGTAGCTCTTGCTGGCCACTGGAAGAACAGAACTCTTGAGTGTTTATGGGTAGAAAATGGCTCTATGCTTTTCATCCTTTTTTTCTGTGCTTTTGACTCGTATGTGATCAAAGGTAGGATACCACGCTAATACCTAGATTTAGTAGTTACAATTTTGAGCACTATTAAACACTATGTTATCCTGATTCTATATATAAGAAAATTGAAACTCAGGTTAAGTAACTTATTCAAAGGAACGTGTCTAGTGAGTTGTCAATTTAGAATTCTAACCCAGTTTCTTTCTCAGCATTATATTGCCTGTAACAAAAATATTAATGATTTATTCCAGAAACAATATTGCAAATGTTATATTAAAAACAATAATGGAAAAACCAAGTTTTACAGATATTTATCTGTATTAATGCTGGTAGACTGGAAAGATTTTTGACCAGGTGTTTACATTTAAATGATGATCTTCCCATTATTATGAAATAATGAGGGAAAAATGCACAGGGACTTAATTTCTAAATGGTGTGTTTCCAAACTGACAGCAAATGAGACTGTTGCATTGGGCAATTCATAACATCAGTACGCAATTTAAATCAAATTAGAATGTAGGAAGCAGAACAGTTGGTTTAAAGATAAAATTTTTCATATATCCTCAAGGATTGGGCAAAATTAGCATGGGTTTATAGACCAGGCATTTCAGGGCTGTGTTTTCTCAGTCAGCCTGTTGGGTCTTAGGAGTCCGTGATTTCCAGTCTACCCTTATTGCCCCAGAGCCTGCTCTGTTGACAGACATCAGGTCAACCGCTTCCATATGATGTGCAGGCCATTTCCTCAGAGTTTTTGTTTGTTTGTTTTTTTTTTTTTTAGATTTTATTTATTTATTAGAGAGAGAGAGAGAGAGATCACAAGTAGGCAGAGAGGCAGGCAGAGAGAGAGGGAAGCAGGCTCTCTGCTGAGTAGAGAGCCCGATGTGGGGCTCGATCCCAGGACCCTGAGATCATGGCCTGAGCTGAAGACAGAGGCTTAACCCACTGAGCCACCCAGGCGCCCCTTCCTCAGAGTTTTGTCACCATTATCCCCAACACCATCACTTGTGCCTACTTCCCAGCCACCGTCACTCTGAGCTTTAAACTTGTCCTGTAATATGTAGAAGGGGAGGCTTGCACAAATGTTTTCAGAGTTATCACAGTTTTAGGTGACGATTCTTCAAAAATTAAACACTGATTTCAGGTACAACTTAATACCAACTGCTGAGAAATTGATCAAGTCTAATAAAGTTAAAGATGCTATTTTGTACCCCTTACTTAACAGTTACACAAGTTTTTTCAAGATCTATAATTAGGAAAACATATCTGTAATTAGTTGTCGGAATCAAAGTTTGCCCTAGAGCAATTAACGTGAATTCTGAGTCGAATACATTAAAACTATTGTTTCTGTGATCTTTCTTGAGCAAGGTGAAATGTACCACCTTCAGCAATCTTTGTCTCTTCCAAGGGCATCTCCAAAGCATGGTGATGTTCCAGTTCGTGTAATCCCTCTAGGTATGCTCCTCAGCTGTTGTTTTTGAATGCTTCGTTAATCTGATGGGTTGGGTAGATGGGAAAACTCATGAATGGATCTCATGTTGGGGACTCCTTAGGTGTGAAGATAAAAGTTATGACAGGCTATGGAAAAAGCATGTTGAATCAATTTTAATTTCTGTTTGGGCTTTATGTTTCTTAGAGGGAAGCAAAACTTTCTCTAATTTGTTTTGGTTGTACAATAAACCAAACACTAACTTTCATTCGCTGGGTGTTGATTATAAAATATTTCCTGACTTGAGTTTTCTGTGTTTTGCGATATATAGGCTAACTCATTCAGTGTCGAAATGGGCTGCAGAGACAGAAACATGAAACAGGGTTACATGTAATGGACAATGGCAGGAATTCAGTCAAGGACACTGGGTATTGGAGCTAACCAAGACCATAATTTTTGGATAGCAGTTTGAGCTAGTGTGATGCTGTACACCTTTTCTGAGAACTACATTGCTTAAAATAAAATTTATCAATAGTCCCACCTCAAATAGCTCATTTGGATAGAATGAGAATGTTACAAGGTATGAATTTGAGTCAAGAAAAATATGCATTTTATTGTTCCGTCTATTCAGGAATGTTTGCCTTTTCAAGTTATTATTCTTTTTCTTCCTGCATCTCTTGGATATCCCCTGGCCATAGTATATTTTCCAGTGGTGGCTGTGAAAATATCTCCCAACTCACATGCTCTTGCTACAATATGACCTTGTTACTCCCTATCGGGAGGTGGTATCCGGGTCCCTTCCCCTTGAGACTGGGTACATCTTTGTGCCCATCATCATCTGGTGTAGATGTGATGTTATGTGATTTCCAAGACAGGGCCAGAAAAGGAGAGGGAGCTTCCTCCTGGCTCTTTTTCTTGAGACACTTACTCTTGGAATTGGAGTTCGGCGCTGAGACTGCGTGTTATGAGGACACCTGGGTCACGTGCACAAGTCTTGTGTAGGAGCCCAGCTGAGGTCTTGGCTGACAGTCAGCAAAGAGTACCAGTCATGTGAGGTGGCTAGCCTTTGAGTTGACATTGGTACCAGACACCATCTGCTTGCAACTTCAGGGAAGTCTGTGGAACAAGACTTAGCATGCCCAGTCAACTCCCAGAACTGGAAGAGATAAACGATTGCTGTTGTTTGCGGTGGTTCATTGTGCAAGATGTTAGCATTGGATCCACTCAAAGCCATTGAAATAAGTGCAAGTGCCTTAAATGTAGAAAAGGAATGCATTTTTGAAATTAAAATTTAAGAATGCTATAAATTCTATCTAGTGAAAATAGAGAAAGAGGTTGCAGAGCATAAGAAAAATGATGGATATACTTGTTCTAGGTCTTCCCACCTAGTAGTTTTCCTTTTCAGTAAACAAGTAGGAGTGATGAACCTCTCTAGCACTATTTCTCCATCAGCAATCCTTCTTGTCTGCTACTTCCCCTGGGCTTGGGTTCAAATGAGGGCAAACATATTTCCCCATTTTTCTGGGACAGTCGCTGACTCTATCCCTGTCTATATTTGTCTGTCTTTGTGGTCCCAGGGTTATTACTACCAATGGTCCCATCCTGTTATATTCTCAAAAGGGTCCTGATTTGGACAGTAAATTATATGGTCATTGTGGTCAAAGGGAACTGACCAAACACCCAGCCATGTAAGGTAATTCTCTAAATATTTCTCACCCAAATTACAATGATGGTTGATGTGTGGAAATTGCGTTGTTTTGGCGAACCGAGTGAGAGCACATCCACAGATTATGTCTCTGTGGATGGCACGATGGCTGGACTTCTCCACATCCTGGTCAGGGAACCCATGAACATTTGGGTTATATGGTTGTCTATCACAGTCATACTGAATTTACAAGGGTTAGGCATGCCCTGTGATGCCAGGCTTGAATGAAGTGCAGTTCGAGAAGCGGACAGTAAGCAAGGGAATACCAAAGACAGCATGCAAGGTTCATTTGTTCCAGGAAAGCTTACAGCTTCCTTCTATGGGGCACTGCTCCGTTATCTTCCGATAAGACAGTAAAGAAATAGGAAAAAAAAATCTTGAAGTATTAAATTCCTGAAGCTATCATTTACTACCTAGATGGAGTTCTGTCCGGCTTTAAAAAATGGAAATCAATGTCCCAAGTCAAGAGAGCTTGCAGAGTGGCAATATTAATCCTGTAGCCTTAGAAAATTTTATACAATGGCAAAATGAAAAGGAACCTCAAAAGTTGTGCAGAAGAATACCTTCCGTTTAGGAAGGGGTCCGGACCGTTCTTTATTCTGCTTTAAGCAGTGTCCGGGGAAGGAAATTCCACTGTTTTTCTCTTGGCAACCTGTTTCAAGTTCTAAAAATTTTTGCAATGAGAAAAGTTTTGTATAGACACACAACTATTTTTCAAAGCCCTCTTGTATATCATCTCTAGCATTGAGTAGACAAAACAAACAACTGATTGAATTTTTAACATTGAAACAGTATAGTTAAAACCTGTCATAGCTCTGGTTAATTTTAAATTTCTTCCATGACATTCAAGTCTCTCACATCCCTCCTCCTTTTTAACATTTAGACTATTTTGGATGAATTTTCAAATCAGATATTTTCCTCCGCTCTCTGCTTCCTTCTGGTGAAGTACACAGAAGCCACAGTCTATGCTTTCATTAAATGTTTTAATTCATTATTTTTTTATTTTTATTTTTTAATTTTTTATTTTTTTTTTATCAACATTATTATTAGCCCCAGGAGTACAGGTCTGTGAATCGCCAGGTTAATTCATTAATTTAATAGAATTGCCCAGCATATTAGGTATGTAAGTGCAGTTTAGCATATTTTATTTTCTATACAAATACATTTATCAACAGGATATCCTCATCATAGGAAAGGACTCAAATTCATGAGGATTCACACAAAATTACATACAACTGAATGCCCTCAGCTCTTTACTGTTTTCAAAGACCACCTCCTTCAGTTCGAATATTTAAGTAACATTTTGATAGTTTCCAATAAATTTTCAACTTTTTTTTTTTTTTTTAAAGATTTTATTTATTTGTTTGACAGAGATCACAAGTAGGCAGAACAGCAGGCAGAGAGAGGAGGAAGCAGGCTCCCTGCTGAGCAGAGAGCCCGATGCTGGGCTCCCAGCTCCACGGGGAGCTTCTTCCTCTGACCTCCTCTCTCATGTTTTCTCTCACTGTCTCTCTCGCAAATAAATAAATAAAATCTTAAAGAATCAGAAGCATCTGATTTATACTTTGTTATTTAAGAAAAGCAATTGCTTGTCTTTAGGGTTTTATTTTTTCAGTAATATTGAATAAACTACACTTTTTCTAATACAGTTCATAGGCTGACATCACATTAATCCATGTTTAGTTCTTTATTGATACTGGGAGATGATAATAAATAACGGAGCTAAGAAAATGAGCGGGAACCATCAACAGCACAGTGCTGGGAGGGAGAATGATTTATTTTTCATTGTTAAACATCACGGTTGAAATCTGTCAACCAGCTTGAAGGTCAACTATAGAAGTATCAATAAATATGAAACCCAGACTTCATGCTGGAGAACAGTAGAGAATAATCAGAAAATACTCATTTTCTTGGCTGAGATAATAAGGTACTTGCAGAGATACAACCGTTTCACCTGATTTTCTTTTATGCAGCTCCAAGTTCAAGGATAACACTCCTTTCACACTGTGGGAATAATACATGCTTTGTAACAATTTGAGCCTAGGACTGCATAATAGGATTAAAATAGTGTCAACTTGGTTAAATTGAACCACATGTATATATGGAGCTTGCACTGTGAATACAGACCTTGAGGCTAGGCTAGGAAAATTTCCTTAAGAACTAAGTGGGGAAGATGAAGAAAGAGGGAAGGGAACCCCCCAGGAGGCAGTGGAGCCTGGGCAAGTCTTGAGGGAGGGACTGAACTTGGAGCCAGAGGGTTCAGAGAAATTCTCGCTTGTCTAGCGGAACTGTCCCCCCTACATCCCAGACCTCCCTCCTGTCCTCATTGTTCTGGCTTTTTTCAATCCAAACTTTAGAGAAATCTCGATTTCCTGACTTCCTGATGTTTTCTCTTCCTCTAGCTTTTATAGAAGATTGAAATCAGAATCAGGCACATGAAGATCATATGAAGCTCTGTGTATAAAAACACCAGTCTGTAATTTCTCCTCTTTACCTGTCAACCATAATGCACACACAGATACATAAGGTGTAATTTAATGTTTCATTTTTGTACTTGTTTTTATTATGTGTAGTATAAAGTAAAAATTCATAAATCAAAATTTGTTTTTAGGCTTTGCACCCCAGATTTGGGGTTTAGAATTTATAGTCACCACGAATCTAGCCTTCTTTTACAATAAGGAGGTTTTGTTAAGTATGTTTTTGATATGAATACAAGTCAGGAAAGTATAGATTGTAGACTATTAATTTGTTTTTTAGGAAGTATACATAATAATGTAATTGGTTACAGGAAGCAGTAGTCTCGAAGTATTGCTACACATTAAATCCACACCTTCTTCTGGAAATTCACAACACATGGATCACGGCTCGTGGCCTGACCTTGATAGAAAACAGACAGAGGGTGGGGCTTCCTGCATTAGCAGAGCTGGAGGTCCCTCTATGATAGGTTTTGGGGATTACATCAGGCTCCCCTCTGGTTCAATACAATTTGTAATTCTCCTTTATAGGAAGAGAACCTTCAATCTCACAGCTAGAAGTCAGGGTTTCAGGGCTCATACTCTGTGAGGTATAAACATAGTGACATTGTAACAATACAGGTATTCTGAAATCAGATGTTAACTGAAATCAGATGTTTGAGGGTCATAAGACATCTCCCTTGTAGTTTAACAGAGGAATCCCTCCTTTCTTTGAGCAGGGGACCCTAACTCATCTCCCAGACCCTTTTGAGAATCCGGTGAAAAATCCGGGTCTTTGCTCCAAGCACATACACCATAATACTTTACATTCAAACAAAACATTTACATTTCTATTGTCATTTCTTCATTTATTAAATATTTATTGTGCCCCTACTCTCCGTGTGGCCGGTACTATCCTAGATACTTGGAAGACATCACTGAGTCCCTGCCTTCATGAACGGACATTCCGTTGTTCACATTGCCGGATTTTCCCTGGTCTAAATCTCATGTTTTGAATATTAGTGCTTAAATTATACACGTACAGAAGAAATCCAGAAAGTAATTAACTGCTGGAACATGCCGTCCTCACTGAGCTGTGAACTGTAAAACTAAGCGATGTCACGATCTAGAGGGGGGGCTTCTTGCTGGATACAAGAGACCATCTGTTAGGTGCCACACTTGGTAGTAATCATGCTGTTCCAACCAAGCATATTTTCACTGAATGACCCATCCAACAGGACTGATATGGTAATGTCTTACAGGTTTATTGTGAGGATTAACGAGATGCTCTAGATTAAGTCCTCACTAATCTGCTCGGACTCTAATCTTTCTGCATTATGAAGTTTCTTTAAATATAAGCTAGCATTTTTTTTTTTTCTAAAGATTTTATTTATTTATTTGACAGACAGAGATCACAAGTAGGCAGAGAGGCAGGCAGAGAGAGAGGAGAGAGGAGGAAGCAGGCTCCCTGCTAAGCAGAGAGCCCGATGCGGGGCTCGATCCCAGGACCCTGGGATCATGACCTGAGCTGAAGGCAGAGGCTTTAATCCACTGAGCCACCCAGGTGCCCCTAGGCTAGCATATTTTTGAAATTAAAAAATTATAATTCAAGTGAATGGCTTGAATAAATGAAAAGACTGGTGCGATGTGTGTGTGTGTGTGTGTATGTTTGTAGCTTTAAAATTCATTTTCCTCCTTTGCCAGACAGGAAAAATGCTAGTTTAGAAGTATGTTTTCTCAAGTTCAACCTTTAATAATGATGCCCTCCTGTAGGACTTACCTGCACTGGATTTTCTTTGAAGAGTTTTACAATACCAGGAGCCTCCATGAATTAAAAAAAAAAAAAAAAATCCGTTTTGAACCAGACATGTTTTAACGGTCAATTAATTCCCTGGGTGCAGTGCTCTCTTGACTCTGACAGTCTGAGGTGTTCTGTAATTGATCCCTTGAACATGCCTCATCCTGTCTGGTTCACAAGCCCACGTTCTCTAAGTCTGAAGGGAAATCTTACTATTTTAAGGACACTAATTTGTTTGGCTTTCTCAGGTCCTTCAAGTTGTCTGTGGTTAATGAGATATCCTATGTCCCACCCCACCACCATTTCACCATCCCTTCCAGGGCGTTGGGCCCACTAGAACAATTTGCAGAACTCAAGTAATTTCAAACACAATGCTTAGGTCTGCCCTAAATTACGTTTGATGGAAGATGACCTCACTGATAACCTTTCTTCCTCGTTTAATACGGCTGTGAAGTCTGACAGAGTAATACCATCTGAAATTGGTGATCGTCTTACATTCTCACAATATGTTGGCTAGGAGCCTCGTTCCATCGATTTTTCCCCTTTCATCTTCAATTTGTCATCCTTGTTATATTCTTACCTGTAATATGGCCTAGTTTTTTAAAATACGTTTTTCGAAACTTATATTTAGAATGTTTCCAACAAAGCTGGAATCTATTGAACTGTTTAAATCAACATAGTCAACCTAAGAGGAGATGCTTTTTTTTTTTTTTTTTTCTTCCCCTCTCTCGTTTTGTTCTTTACTAGCATGGGGCCGGGCTCCTTGTAGGTGCTACTTTTCAGATTTAACATGTGACTGGTCATGTATAGATTGCCTTATAACTTCTGCCTTAAGAGGCATGGTACCATCTTCAACAACTGGAAATCTACAGCAAACATGAAACTACTGGCATCGCTCCGATGGTTTAAGTCAGCCCCGACAACCTTCCCAAGAAGCTCACAATTCTTTGGTGTCGAATAGAAAGAAACCGAGGACAAAGAGGCAAAATGTTTTATTAGTCCTGGAAAGAAAGTACAGAATCAGAAAACTAAAACTTCTCCAGTATGGACATATGGAGAGTTTCACAGTCCTATTATTAAATTTTGCATTGGCAGATTGTTTAAGGTAGAGTTACCTGATCAGCCTGTGTCCACTAGGTGGGCAGCCACCTGCTTTCCCTTGAAATACAACCTGGATATGTACAAATCTAAGCCCGAGTTGAAACAGACACAGAGGCCTTCTCCAGTCAAATGATGGCTGAGAACCTCAAGACAGTTTTTCTGATTCAGAGCAAGACTGCTCATAGCAAGACTGCATGGCAGTTAAGGCTAAATTGTTCTTTCTACTTCAAACATAATATCTCCTGTTATGCAGCATCTTATATCATTGAGAACTGGATCCCTATCACGTGCGTGACCAGGACCTATGTGATGGCATAAATTTGTGTGCAGGCTTGGGCATTTTGAAAGGGCATTTGTGCACTATTGTGTAGCTGTGTTTTTTTTCATTGAATGTGTGGTAGGTCCATTTTGGATGACCAGTGGTGGCTCCATCTAAAGCCGCTGTGACTAATTAAGGTGTTTGCCTTTGGGTTGACCTGGAGACTTTTCTCCACTAGAACAGCGCCATCCTCAAGGTTCCCACCAAGTGTCCTGCCCCGCCGTAGTCTGTCATCTCTTCACATGCCCTGGTAGAACCTTTTTCTGTTCTCTGGTTTGGAGTCCCCTCTCTTCGGTCCACAGTAAAACAGCTTCCCGGGCATGGTCTGCCTCTGATCTTTGCACTCCTCAGTGCAGATCAGTTTCATGACAGTGTACTGACAGTCACACATGTTCTAAGATTCCATTCTTGGGGATTTGGTTCTGTGGAATTGTGAAGTTGGAAATACGTTCTTTAGAGTCATGAATTAGATACATTCAGAATGTTGTTTCACTCTTTCTGGAAGTTTTTAGTTAAGCTGAGTCATGGTCACTAAACCACTCAGAGGTTTTCATCCAAGGATTTTAGCTCGGAGCTGTCTCTCTCTAGATACTTGCACAAAACACTCCTTTAGATCTCTGCTCAATTTTCACTTCAGAAAGACCTTCTCTAGCTTCCCACCCCTCTCCCAAGTTGGTAGTCTGTATCAACCCCATCTTGCATTATTTTAAACAGTAGTACATATTAGAATATGACCTAGATATTTATTTGCTTATTTGTCTCTAGTGTGTTTAAGGGAAGGGGCTTTATTTCATGCTCTGTTCTATTTCCATCTCCTAAAACCATGCATGACAAGTAGTAGGTGCTCAAAAAATGCTAACTGATTAAATGAATGAATGATAAAAGAGACTAATTATTCACAGACCCATACTTTAGCCTGCAGCCTGCCACTGTACTGCCCCTTTTGATTCATTCCCTCCTTTGAGGATAAATGTGTCACTGAACAGAGGGTAGCTTAGTTAAGAGAATTTAATGTTAGATTCTCAATCTACAGTCTTGATAGAAATTCAGTTTGGGTATTCTAGTATTGGAGAAATGTGACCTGTAAGGATATCTTCTCCAGATTTACCATCTCATCCAAAATAGCTGTTTGTTTTCAGTCAATTCCATCAATGAATGGACTAGCCTCACCTTCTGGATTAAATCACTTCTTGCCTAATTAGCATAGTTAGTAGGTGTCATGGTGTATCGTCCATCTAGGACTGCAGAGGTTTAAGCGAGAAGAAATTGGCTTAGACCGAGTGACTGGATTTTATTAGTCACAGCAATACATTTTCCTGATCTTCGTGGTGATTTAAAAAATACAAAGAACATCGTCGCAGCTGTCATCTGGTGAATCTTTAGTATATGGCCTGTTGGCACAGAGGACAGTATCTCACATAAGACTCAACGTGGCTCAGTGCAGGAGGTGTTTGTGTTTCCATTTAACAGAGGAAGAAACACAGGATCACAGGATGCTATGAAACCCGTCCATGGTTGTCAGCTAGGAATTGGCGGAGATGGGATTTTAAAAATCTGAAGTTCTGGACTCCACATTCCGTCTTCCTGGCGTCTGTATGCTCTCCATTTCTGCTTACGCTGAGTCTGTTGAGAGTAAATAAAACCTTGTCTGTTTGGGGAGCTCAACAAAGTGATTAAATTGAATTTTCTTGAAAATAAAAAATAGTAGTGCCCATTTAAAAAAAAAAAAAAATCCCTGCCTCAAGGTTGGCTTTATCCAGACTGCTTCTCTGTTCTGTTATCCTCATAACCTCCCTGCTTTCTCCGTGCTTGCGGCGATTTCTGCCCGAGAGACAGCTGAGAAGTTTTCTCAAGAACTATAAGACGCTATAAATTGAAAAGATGACATTCATAGCAGAAGTGGAAAAGAGGGTGATTTGCCTTATGTTTCCATTTCATGATAATAGACTAATCCTCTCGATGGAAAAGTATTATCTTAAACCTCTACTATCCTCATTATCAGTCCTCTCTCAAAATAGCATTCCTCACCTCCAGACTTTCCAAAATATTCTGTAAAAAGTAGTCTTTTTGAAACTCTTGGACTTGAAAATAGTGCTAAAAAAAAAAAAAAGCCTATAAACCTGATGCATTAGGAGACAACTGGGCTTTCATCCATGAACCTGTTCTGAAGGGGGTCATTGGCATTTTAAGTGCTTTTTGATGATGGAAAATAAATGAGACAACAATATGGAAAAAGTCTGTCAGTGGAAAAAATTCAGCTAGTGAATTTGGTTGATTGGTCGGATTTTAACAGAGGCAAAAATCAAACAGGATTTTAAAGGTCTTCTTCATTAATTTTTGTTTTTAAGACTGTACTTGGCAAAAGTGTGGGTCCAACAGAAAGATCAGTGGTTGTGGGGGGGCTGGGGGTGGGGGAGGGAGGAACTGATGGGCAGATTTTAGGGCAGAATGCTCTATGTTTAATGCTGTAATGATGGCTACATGTCAGTATACATTTGTCCAAAGCCACAGAATGTGTAACACTGAGAGCGGGCTTTGGGGAATAATGATGCGTGTGTGTAGGTTCATAGGTTATAGCAAAGATCCTGGTGGGCAATGTTGATAATGAGGGAGGCTGTGTGTGTGTGTGGGGGGGGGGATAGTATGGGAACTCCTGTACCATCCTCTTAATGATGCTGTCAACCAGAAACTGCTAAAAAAAAAAAAAAAAAAAAGTCTTAAAAATAACTAGACTTTCTGTTGTTATTTAAGAAGCTGAAGTCATTGAGAGTGACTTAAAAGATTTGCTGAGGACCATGTCCCCCTGCCATGTAGAAGCCCTGTAACCCTGTGTGTCAGTGGCCTGGCTAGAAGGTTGAAATAATCGCCCTGTGAAGAAAGATTGCCCTGTTTGTTCTCAATCTCAGTGAGACCCATATCTGATAAAGAGATGAACAAATTAGCAAGTAAGATATAGGTTTGTTGGAGCTGAGAGAGCTTCTTCATGGATAGTGCTAAAAAAAAAAAAATCCCCATAATTTGACCAGAGGCAAGATAACATCACTGGAAATTTCCCTGACAGGAATAAAAATATGATATATGAGAATTTTTAATGGAAGCCGTTGCTGGTGTTAATAATTTACATTCACTCTTTAGTTCTATTTTGATGTACTATCTCTGTGTATAGAAATGCGCACCTTTTTGTATGAGATAGAGTGGAAGGTACTTAATAATTAAGGTAACCTGTCTTTTTACCTTTTGAGACTATTTACTGACTCATAAATTATTATTATGACTAGTTGTATTGGTTCCTATTGCTGTTGTAACAAAGGCTTTAAAGGCTTTTTAAAAATTAAAAAAAAATTTTTAAAAGATAGTATTTAGATATTTGACAGAGACACAGCTAGAGAGGGAACAGAAGCAGGGGGAGCTGGAGAGAGGGAAGCAGGCTTCCCATGGAGCAGGGAGCCCGATGTGGGGCTTGATCCCAGGACCCTGGGATCATGACCTGGGCCAAAGGCAGGTGCTTAACCAACTGAGCCACTCAGGCACCCCAAAGGCTTTAAAGGCTTAACACAAACACAGATTTCTTGTATCACAGTTCTGGAGGTCAGAAGTTCAAAATGGGTCAGGAAGGCTGTAATCCTGGAGAATCTGTCTTCTTATCCTTTCTAGCTTTTAGAGTTTGCCTGCTTTCATAACCCGTGGCCCTTCCTCTGTCTTCATAGCCAGCAGCCAGCACCTTCCAGTCTCTACTTCCACAGTCCTGTAGCTGACCCTCCTACCCCCCTCTTCTGAGGACTCTTAGGACCACATTGGGCCCATCCAGATAATCCAGGATAATTTTCACATCTCAGAATTCTTAAATGAACACATCTGCCCATCTCTTTTGTAACGTAAAGTAACATGTTCATGTGTTGTAAAGAATAGGATGTGGACATCTATGGGGGACCATTTTGCTGTCTACCATGTTATCTAAACTGCTGGATTTAGGCATCTCCTGAAACCCATTCTAGCTGAGTCTAAACATGCCAAAATATTTTTAAGTTCTATTTTATTACACAGCTAATAATGAATCCATGAATGCATTCTCATGGTAAGGTATGCAAATATTATAAAATCGAGACTGACTTTACCATCACATTTAATTTCTGAGCCCTCCCCTCAAAGAAACCATTATTCTCCAGGAGCACTGTTGTGTGCTCTGAGGCCTTTCTGTGTGGTTGCCTAGAGACATACCTCTGTACAAAAATGGGACATAATTTTTAAAGGTATAAATGGTAACATACTGTACATTTTTGTGTTCAAATTATATTTTTTCACAATATACTAGAAGTTCACAGATTGGTTGGGGCCCCTGGGTGGCTCAGTCAGTTAAGCCTCTGCCTTTGGCTCAAGTCACGATTCCAGAGTCCTGGGATTGAGCTCCACATCGGGCTCCCTGCTCAGCAGGGAGACTGCTTCTCCTTCTCCCTCTCCCTCCGCTGCTCCCCTTGCTTGTGCTCTCTCGCTCTTTGTCAAGTAAATAGATAAAATCTTGGAAAAAAAAAGTTCATAGACTGGATATAGTAAGTTGGTGTAATTATCCATCCTCTGTTGAGATGTATGCTTCTTATTTCCTTTTCTTAAAATAAGCAGTTTTGGTTGATGCTACAGTCCTTCACACATGCCTCCTTGCACACTTACTGGAGGGATTCTCTGGAGATCTCTAGGACTGGAAGTGACAAGACAGGATATGTGCATCCAACAATCTAGCAAATGCTGCAGAGTTGCTCTCCAAAGTGACTTCACACTTTACCACTAACAATTTGAGAGAGTTCCTTTTCCTCTTAAAGCTCAGTGGCATTTGATATTATAACTTTTTTAAAAAAATTGGATTGTTTAAAAAAAAAATGGTACCCCAACCTATTTTAATTCCCTTTTTCTTCCTGATTGACCAGACTGCGTGTCTTCTCACGTTTGCTGGGTATTCAGGTTTTCTCTTTTGAAGTGGCCTCTTTATGTTCTTTTCCCATTTTTGTGGGCCCTGAAAATATAAATTTGTAAGAGTTATTTTTATATACTGGATACTAATTTATGATTGTTATATACATTTCAAAGATATTTCCCTTTTCTGTTGTTTGGTTTAAACATTTATGTCATCTTTTTTTAAAAAAGGATTTTATTTATTTTAGAGAATGTATGAATGGGGAGAGGGCCAGAAGGAGGACAGAGAGAATCCCAAGCTGATTCCCCACTGAGCACAGAGCCTGACATGGGGCTCCATTCCTACTGCTCTGAGACCATGAGTTAAGCTGAAATCAAGAGTTGGGTGCCCAACCGGCTCAGCCACCCAGATGCTCCTATTTATGGCACCTTTTAGCACAGATAAGGGTTTAATTTTGATATTAAATTTATTAATCTTTAAATATTTTGCTTTTAAATCTTATTTAAGGTGACCTCCCTTATTCCAGGCTTATAGATTTTTTTAATAATTATCTTTAAAATTGCCTCATATTTATATCTTTAATTAATTTGGAACTTGTTCTTGAGATTTCTGAGTTAGAGTCTTAACTTTATTATTTTTTAAAATTAATACTCAACTACTCCAACCCCACATTTGGGATAAAATATCATTTTCTCAGTGGTTTGAAACATGAACTTAATTTTTTTTTTTAATCTCCCTGTATAGATGTATATGTTACTGGATTCTTTTGATTTACTGATATGCTATTCTTCTTTTATTAGCCAGGTTTAATTTTCCTTGCATTGTTAATATATTTTGATAATCCCCTTTGATTTATCTTTTGAAAAATGTGATATTTTATGGTTAATTTTTGAATCAGCCTAATTCCTTCAAAAATCCTGGTGAAATTTGGATTATATTAAAGACTGACTTTTAGAGAATGATAATACATTTCTTCAGATTATTCTGTCATTCTGGATAATTTTATGGCTTCCTTAAAAAGAGCCTTCTGTATTTTAGGTTAATTTCTATTTTAGAGAGTCTAAAACTACTCTTCATTTATTGTCTCATTGCTCAGGAAAAACAGTTCACTGCAGTGTTTTTTTTTTTTTTTTTTTAAAGATTTTTATTTTATTTATTTATTTGACAGACAGAGATCACAAGTAGGCAGAGAGGCAGGCAGAGAGAGAGGAAGGGAAGCAGGCTCCCTGCTGAGCAGAGAGCCCGATGCGGGACTCGATCCCAGGACCCTGAGATCATGACCTGAGCCGAAGGCAGCGGCTTAACCCACTGAGCCACCCAGGCGCCCCACACTGCAGTGTTTTAATTTAAGAAGTGATACTGAAGAAAACATTTCTGCCTTGTTTCTGATTTTATCAAATATTGGATGATGTTTACTTTGGGTCTTTTGTGGACATCTTTAATTAGTTAATGAAGTTCATGTTTAGTTTTTCCTCAAATATATGTTGTTGACTTGGTTCACAATAATCTGTTCAGGCTGGTGTTTTATAGCTATATCATTGGCTTTTGGTTGCAGTGGCCTCAGAAACTGTAAGCATTGGGCTCTGTATTCTTTTGAACTTGTTGGATGTGCCAGACACTGAGGAGTCCATCCTGCCTCTTGAACCATATACCCATATTCTTGGTTCCTCCATGGGGAAGATATGTCTAGGGCTCTCTTTTGCCCGTGAGTAGACATGATGATGTGAAGTTGGCTATTTCTACTAAAGTACCCACATTAATCACCAGAAAACCCTTGAACCTGGCCCTGTCTTAGTCGCATCATCTTCTATGAGGCCTTGAAATTCTGGTTTTCTTTAATTCTGTTCCATACGTAAGACAAGAAGGCCTTCAAGGAATTAAAGAAAGGCAGAAATCCCTGCTGGTGTCTCCTCTTAAGGATTTGTACATTAAAAACCAACTCTCTTTCCTAGTAGTTAATGGCGGGAAGAGGGATGAGCAGCATGTACTCTGGCTTGTTCTTGATTAAGAACCTAGAGTTCAGGAGAACTGTGAGAGTTGTTCCTATTTTGTTTTTTGAGTGTGTGCCCAGCGCATGCCCGACAATAGACCAGTGGCAAATGCCCAACTTCCCTCTGAGAAAACTCTTAATCAACTTTGTTTGGTCAAAATCACATCAACATTGCTTCTGTGGCTGTTCTGTGAGCTAGAACTCAGTCATATATGGTGACGACTAAACCGTAAGAGAAGATGGGAAATGCAGCCTAGCTGGGTGTCCAGGAAAGAGAGAGGGGATTTTGGTGAAGAGTCAGCATCTTTTGTCACAGTTGGTAAGTAGAAGATTCAGAATTCGAATCCAAGTTCTCTGCCTACAAAGTCTATCCTCTTTTTAATTATATCATCATGCCCTTTATTACCTACCAAATAGAATCAGAAATGACTTTTGGTACAGAATGAATGCTGTTGATTGAATCTTATCAGTGAGGTCACTGCCGTAGAGACCGAGCTGGAGCTCACCCAGAGCTTTACCATTGCCACCTTTATCATCCCCTACCCTGCCCATAACTGCCATTCTCCCTTCCAACTGCCCAGATCCCCAGGACTATGCAGTATTTCTATTTTCTTTTCTTTCTTTTTATTTTTTTCTATTTTATTTTCAGTGCTCCTACATTCAAGACCTAAGTTAGAACCTTGTTCTGAGCCAAGTTCACAAGAATAAGTTTCTCTTTTGGCCTCCATTTTAGGTTCCCCATTGCTGTCCCCTGCCAGAAGGGGGGTGCTACAGCTTCCAGATGGACTTCTGGGAGGTCATTCTTTGCCCAGACTGTGATTGGAGGTTGCCAAGACCATATGGAAATATGTGTCATCCACCACGATGTGGGCATGGCTCCTATTCCAGTCTTTCCCGAGTGGACAGTTGTCCAGTCCTTTGTCACGTCTTCTGCATTATGTTTTGAATAAACTGCTAGACCTTGCTAGAACTTTCGCTAGACTATTAAAAATAGTCACTCAGAAAAAAAAAATTATGTAGGAGATTCAGGATGCGTGTTGTAATGTCAAAAAGCAAAAATGGCAAAAATCACTAGAAGTAACCAACGGATTAACTGAAAAGCCAGCCAAGATTTTAAAAATATGTATTTTAGTAACATACTATGAAGTCCTAGAATACAGCAGAATTCTAACCCTGAAAACCTGACCTTGGGTAGAAAAGCTGCTTCATTTTAATTTTGTCAGAGTGCATATCACACCTGCTCTTACACAGATAACCAAGTGAATGCTTTACTGTCCTTCCAGATAACCCCAGTGTGATCTTTGTTAACTTCCTTTTGTTTAGTAAAAGACAAAACACTGTTCACATTTATGAAGTAGCTGAAAGAAAAAACAAGTCAACAAAAATTTTTTTTTTTTGAAATTTTATTTATTTATTTTTGGAGAGAGAGCACTTGAGTGGGGAGAGGGGCAGAGGGAGAGAATCTCAAGCAGACTCTGCCTTGATCGTGAAGCCCTAGCAGGGCTCGATCTCATGACCCTGAGAACATGACCTGAGCTGAAATCAAGACATGGATGCTTAACTGACTGAGCCACCCAGGCACCCCATCAGTATATTCTTAAATATTGGTAGTTATGAACCAATATGTTACTAAAATATTTTTTAAAAATCCTGACCGCCTTTTCAGTCAATGTGAAGCCTATTAGTAGTTATTTTTGTCATTTTAACTTTTTGACATCGTACTGTGCATTCGGAATCTCCTCTAGATTTTTTTTTTTTTTTTTTTTTTTTTTGCTGACTCTAAAATGTGACCTATGTGAAATGTCCATAACATGTGAAAGTTTTCTGTTTGTTTTCATTTATTCATTGTCATCATAAAGGAACTCTCATTGGGTAAATTGAAAGAGGGAACAAAAATGGGCCAAATCATTATCTCACACAGTGTGAGACTGGGAGTGTAACTTGGTCAAGATTATAAATGTATGAGTTTTCTTTGCAACTTGGTTTCAATATCTTACAGTTTGTAAAAGCAGTTTAGAATAGCAAACCTCTGGGTCTCTAGGAGCCACTGCAGATCACCTTAACGGCCAAGGAATAATATGGTCACAAAACTGAGAGCGAAGAGAATCTCAAGTAAACTACTTATAATGAAGCCTCTAGTTGAACATGACTTAAGGTCAGTGTTTGACATTTTTAGACCTCCATTCAGGCACTCGTGTGCTGCAGCATTACTCATATTTTTAGTCTAAGCCTTGCCTGTGCTACTCTTGGTAACAGTGTCTACTGCCCTAGTTCTTTGCTGGGATAAATTGGTAATACCCATTTGTCCTCTGGGTAGTTCCAGTGAGCCAGGTAGCATTTTTCTGTTGTCACATGTCCCATTGATCTGTAAGCATGGCTCTGTATCGACATGATATTTAGTTCAGCTCATTTATGAAGTCAGTTTTGGTGTCCTGTAGTAAAGACATGAAGACATAGTTGGCCCTGGTGTTCCTTGAAAACCCAAACCCAAAACTGACACTGGGCTGTGCAATACAATTTAAATGTGCTACTAAAGACAAGCATATTTACAGAATTAAAAGACATTATCTCAAAATAACAGCTTTATGTCTTTTTGTGACAATTTATTGAGAATTTATTCAGACAATTTATTCAGATATTCTTTAGTGGTTTTTGGAGAAATTTACAGCCCATTTGGTATGTGCTTAGTTAAAACATTCCACATAGGATGTCAAGGCAGTTCATTTATTTTTTTTCCAGTGAAACAGGAATAGGACTATCCAGTAGTAAAGAGAAGATTCTATAGAAATATCATGGGTGGCACCATGGGTTCACAATATTTACACTCCAAGGTCATTTGATGGTGTGGAGCCCTCAGTCTTTAGTGGATCTTATGTTGTCTCTCTGACTTCAGAAATGAATCCCATAGAATTAGCAAATTTAACCATTGCAATCTTTTTTTTTTTTTTTTTTATTTTCCATTGCAATCTTTTTTAGCAACCGAGATTGGAAGATCAAACTGTAAAAGTTGATTATGTCAGTGACTGCGATAATAAAATATATATATAGTTTTGCTAAGATACACAATTGTAGTTAGAATTATTGGTGCAAAAAAATGCTTGGCATTGGAAAAGTGCCAGCAACCTACACTGCTGGAAAGTTTCCTCTGCTTTCCTTTCTACTGAACTATGTCTTTGGGGAGCTTTTTTTATAGTGGAGAATTGCTGTCGGTTCTGTGTGGGTCCAGAAGGACTGAGGAGCTCATGCACAGCTGAGCGCACGGTTATGCCGGTCCACAAAGGGAAGAATCAACTTTCATGTTTGGCTGACAGTGCAAACCAGCAACACCTATGTATTATAATTGACTGTGGAAATCGTTTTCCATTTCACTCCTCACTACTCAGCTAAACAGACTTATTCTGAGTTTTATGCTATTAATGTTTGTAGAGCAGATGTATTTGATTGATTCCAAACAATCTGGAAATGCAGAAAAATATTAGTGACAACCAGAGATGAAGCAAATGAAACTCCTGATATGTGTGCTTTTTAATCAAAATATAATTCCCGAAGTTATAAATAGCTATTATATGAAAAAAACGCAAGCCCTACTTTTATTTCTATTTTTTCTATTATTTAATAATTATTTCTAACTATTTCAATTCTTTTTAGTTAGCTCTATGTATAATTTACATGCAGTATAGTTCACTCTTTTTAGTGATGGTTCTGAGTCTGACAAGCGCATATAGTCATTTAATCATCACCACAATCAAGGTATCAAACAATCCCATCACACCCCTAAATTCTTCTCTGCTTCTTTGCAGTCATCATCTCCCCACTCCTAACCCATGCAACCACTGATTTTATTTATATATATAATATAATTATACATAAATATATATAATTTTTGTATTACAGAAAATATATTAATTATATGTAATATATTACATATATAACATATGTAATATATAATATATGTAATATATTACATATATGATATGATATAATATATAATAGTAATATACAGTATAAAGACTGCTCTAAAATAGTCTTATTTATATTATTAATTATATTTTATATTTAATTAATATAATTATGTAGACTTCTTTATAATATATTCTATATGATTATATATAATTATATTACATATATTACATATTCTCTTTATTCTCTATATTCAGTTAAGACTTTGTTTTATAGGGGTGCCTGGGTGGCTCAGTGGGTTAAAGCCTCTCCCTTTGGCTCAGGTCATGGTCTCAGGGTCCTGGGATCCAGCCCCGCATCGGGGGTCTCTGCTCGGCAGGGAGCCTGCTTCCTCCTCTTTGCCTCTCTGCCTATTTGTGATCTCTGTCAAATAAATAAATAAATAAAATCTTTAAAAACAATTAAAAAAAAAAAAGACTTTGCTTTGTAGAGCAGTTTTAGGTTCACAGTAAAACTGAAGGGAAGGTAGAGATTTACCGTATACCCTTCGCTGCCACACATGCACAGCCTCTCATTGTCAGCACCCCTCACCACAGTGCTACTACCTGTTACAAATGGTGAGCCAACATTGACAGGTCATAGCCACGCAAGTCCATGGTTTACATTATGGTTCGCTGCCGGTGTGGGGCATCTGTGGGCTTAGACAAACGTATAATAGTTTGTATCCACTACTATGATGTATAATAACTTGTATCCATTACTATGATATTATACAGAATATTTTCACTGCCCTAAAAATCCCCTGTGCTCTGCCTCTTCATCCCCCTCTCTTCCCCCTCAATACCTGGCTACCACTGATCTTTTCACTGTCTCCACAGTTTAGCCTTTTCCAAAATGTCATACAATCAGAATCATACAGTATGTAGCCTTTTCAGATCAGTTTCTTTCACTTAGTAATAGGCATTTAAGATTCTTCCATGTTTTTTTATGGCCTGATAGCACCTTTCTTTTTAGTGCTGAATAATATTCTGTTGTCTGAACGTACCATTTATTAATCTGCTCATCTGCCAAAAGACCTCTTGGCTGCTTCCAAGTTTGGAAAAGTATGGATAAAGCTGCTATAAATATCCATGTGAAGGTTTTTGTATGGGGCATAAGTTTTCAGCTCCTTTGTGTAAATACCAAAGAGTTCAATTGCTGGATCAAATGGTAAGAATATGTTTAGTTTTGTGAGAAACTGCCCAACTGTCTTGCAAAGTGGCTGTTCTATTTTGCATTCCCACCAGCAGTGATTGAGAGTAACTGTTGCGCCACATCTTTGCCAGCATATGGTGTTGTCAGTGTTTTGGATTTTGGCCATTCTAATAGTGTATAGTGGTATTGCATCGCTGTTTCAGTTTGCCTTTGATTGATGACATATGATGTGAAGCATCTTTTCATATGCTTATTTGCCATCTGTGTATCTTCTTTGGTGAGCTGTCCATTAAGCTCTTTCGCCTGTTTTTCTTTCCTGTTGTTTGTTTTCTTATGGCTGAATTTTAAAAGTTCTTTATATATTTTTGGTAACAGTCCTTTATCAGATGTGTCTTTTGCAAATATTTTCTCCCGGTTGTGGCTTGCCTTCTCATTCTCTTGTCATTGTCTTTTGCAGAGCAGAAGTTGCTAATTTTAATGAAGTCTAGCTTAGCAAATATTTCTTCCATGGATTGTGTCTTCAGTGTTTTATCTAAAAGTCATCACTGTGTCTTCAGTGTTTTATCTAAAAGTCATCACCATGTCCAAGATCATGTAGGTTTTCTCCTATGTTGTCATCTAGGAGTTTTACAGTTTTGTGTTTGCATTTAGGTCTGTGATTCACTTTGGGTAAGGTCTGTGTCTGGATTGGTTGATTGATTTTTGCATCCATGCATGCTGTAGCTGTCCACATGTTCCAGAATCACCTGATGAGGTGACTTTTTGCTACATTGTATTGCCTTTGCTGCTTTGTCTAAGATCAGTTGACTATATTTATGTGGGTCTGTTTCTGGGCTGTCTATTCTGTTCCATTGATTGATTTGTCTGTGCTGCCACCAACACCATGGTGTCTTGACTACTGTAGCATTCATATACAGGTTTTTGAATGGAAGCAAGTTTTTATTGTTCTTACGTAAATACCTGGGAGTAGGATTGCTGGTCCTATACAAATACATAAAAGTTATTTTAGAGATAAAATTTCTAAAATATACATACAAATATTATATAATAGGCTATATTTTGTGCCCTTAAGTTAGTTATCATTAAATATATTATTAAAAAAGTTTTTATTAGTGACAAATCTAGCTAATCTGACTCATGCCCTCTGTTCCTTTGTCATATTATGAAGGTGCCCAGATTAGTTTTACTTTCTACCAGTATTTTTTTTTGGTTGATAAATTTCAAGATTAAAATATAAAAAACTTAGGGGCTCCTGGGTGGCTCAGTGGGTTAAGCCTCTGCATTTGGCTCAGGTCATGATCCCAGGGTCCTGGGATCGAGCCCTGCATTGGGCTATCTGCTCAGCGGGGAGCCTGCTTCCTTTCCTTTCTCTCTCTACCTGCTTCTCTGCCTACTCGTGATCTCTATCTGTCAAATAAATAAAATCTTAAAAAAAAATAA
The DNA here is from genome assembly GCF_002288905.1 of Enhydra lutris kenyoni. NCBI lineage: Eukaryota > Metazoa > Chordata > Mammalia > Carnivora > Mustelidae > Enhydra > Enhydra lutris. The sequence continues at coordinate 15,898,687 of NW_019154108.1, read as the reverse complement.
ACTTGGGGCGCCTGGGTGGCTCAGTGGGTTAAAGCCTCTGCCTTCGGCTCGGGTCATGATCTCAGGGTCCTGGGATCGAGCCCCTCATCGGGCTCTCTGCTCAGCGGGGAGCCTGCTTCCTCCTCTCTCTCTCTCTCTCTCTGCCTCCCTCTTTGCCTACTTGTGATCTCTGTCTGTCAAATGAATAAATAAAATCTTTAAAAAAAACCTTAAAGACACTTTTTAAAAAGAATTGTTTTTTTTAAAAGATTTATCTATTTATCTATTTACTTCCTTATTTATTTGGAAGCAGACTGCCTGCTGAGTGTGTTGCCTGACCCAGGGGTTTATCTCATGACCTTGAGATCATGACTGAGCTGAAATCAAGAGTCAGATACTTAACTAACTGAGGCACCCAGACACCCCAATATGCAAGTTTTTGAAACTCATTTTGTTATATATATTATTACATAATTCTCCTGCCTTTTGGCAATACATACCAACTCATAATGGAGTAAGCTTAGATAATAGAAATGCACATTAGGTATCTGGGGGATGCACACACATAAAATCTCATTTAAGGCCTTATTAGGCCTCTGCCTATCTACTATCTTGTCAGGACTATCGGCATATTGACAGGTGTCTAGTATTATCTTTACATGTTTTACATCTTCTGATCAATTGCAGCAACCAGATAAGAGTGAGGGGTGGGGAGGGGAGAGAGTGAGAAAGAGAGAGAAAGGAGGGAAGGAGGAGGGAAGGAAGCTGGGAAGAGGTCAAGAAAGGAGGGAGGAGATAATGGACCTGGAATAGTTTGTAAACTGTACACTCCGTGTCTGTCTTAAGTTGAATGATCATTTAGCTTATTTCAGTATATTTAATTTTTACAAAACAGTAGCAGCAGGGCAGCTAAATTTATATTGATTTAGGTATTTTTTTTTGTTTTTCAAGAACAAAAGAGATCATTTAGAGATCATTTTAATTACATTTGTAGCCGGTATACTTGAAAGAAGATACCCTACTCAGAACGTGTAAAACCATGCTGGGATATACTAAGCAAATTTGATTTTTACTTCTTAAGAGCTTTTAACAAATAATAGTAAAATGATAGGCTTGTAATTGCTTTGTACAGGGTGTAACACAATGAGCACAATAAACTAGTTTAAGCTGTACTTATTGTAATTCGTAATAATAATGTCATTGTCTTCATTCAAAAATACTCAGTGATTTTGCACAATTCTGTACAAAATCAGTTGTAAGCAGCTAACTCTGTTAGCTAAACACTGCTTAAACACTTTCAAAATAATACTTTGATCAAATTTTCTTAGTACAGCATCATCATATTTTAAAACCTTGATTAAAATTAGGGGCGCCTGGCTGGCTTGGTGGGAAGAGCATGCGACTCTTGATCTTGGGTTTGTAAGTTTGAGCCCCACATTGGGTATAGAGATTACTTAAATAAATAAATAAGAATTAAACTGATTGAAATTAAATACAAAATAATTTTTTTTCAGAATAAAATAACTTTTAAGTGCAAAAATGTTAAAATTATACTTTAAAAAATTTAATTAAAAATAAAAGTGTAAATGTACATGGTTGTGCAAGACTAAGTAACTGTATAAAAATATAAATTTATGAGAAGCATGAATTGATTGCCTGCTATGAGTCAGGTACTTTTCTAGCTTTGGGGATGAAGCAGAGAGCAAGACTTACAAGACAGGAGTTGGCAAGCTGTGGTACATGGGACAAATCTGTTCTACCATCTGTTTTTTGAATAAAGTTTTATTGGAGCACAGCCATGACCATTCATTTATGTATTGCCTATGGTTTCTTTCATGCTACAAGAGCAAACTAGTTGCAACAGAGACCACATGGCTCTCACACACTTCCTACAAAATCTCTCTGGCCTTTTCTAAAAAATGTTTGCTGAACCCTGGCCTTCACTGTTCTTATTGGAACTTATATTCTAGTTGGGATGAGTTGGGAAGCTGTTGGGGTGGGAAAAATGTAAATAAATAAGATAATATGAGATTGTGTCGAGTGACTTAAATAAACTAGTAAATGTTTTCAAGAGTGGCCAAGGTCTGTTTCTTTGGTTGTTTCTAAGGAGAAGATGTTAGAGGTAGATCTAAATGAAAAGAGATTTAGGTATGAAATAATCTGAAGGTAATTTGCTATAGGCAGAGAGAACTGTAGGTGCAAAGGCTACTTTGACTTGGCACATTCTATGAATAGAAAGAGGTCAGTCAGCTGGAGTTAATGAAATCAGAGTCAGAGGGATTGATGAAGTTGGAGGGCTCATCAGGGACTAGAGCACTTCAGGTTGTATAGACTATGGTAAGCAGTTTGGGATTTACTTCTCAGTATCATGGGAAGGTACTAGAACAATTAAAGCATGAGGGTGATGTTATCCATCTGAGTGCTGACAGTATTTCTAAAACATCAATTCTGATAAAATGGCCTTGTAAGCTATTAAATTGTTATTTATTTATTTGACAGAGAGAGAGAGAGAGAGAGAGATCACGAGTAGGCAGAGAAGCAGGCGCAGAGAGAGAGAGGAGGAAGCAGGCTCCCCGCTGAGCAGAGAGCCCGATGAGGGGCTCGATCCCAGGACCCTGGGATCATGACCTGAGCTGAAGGCAGAGGCTTTAACCCACTGAGCCACCCAGGTGCCCGTATTAAATTGTTTTGTTAAGGAAAATAACTCCAGACTCATAGCCAACATTTATTTAATGATAAACACGGTAGACGTTCATGGCCATTACAGTCAGGGACAATGATATCATCACTTTAATATTATTTTGGAAATTCTAGTTAATGTTGTAAGCAGATAAATAAAAGGTATTAAATATTAGAAGGGTAATGAAAATTTTATTTGCAGATAATATGACTGAGAAACAGGCTATGAAAAAAATAACTACAAAATGAATATACTGGCAATAAAACAACAGTTTCCTCCATAATAGCAAAATCCAACTCAAAAGTATAATAGAAAAATCCTCAAGTACAGTAGCAGTAAGAAATATACTTAGAAATACTTATGAAAATACTTAAGAAAGTTAATGAAACATTTCCAAATCACATAAAAGAAAGCTTGAGGAGAGAGACAAACCAGATTCCCAGATGGGATGACCGAATATGTTAATCCTAAAAAGCTGACAGTTCTTCCTGAATAAAATGATAAATTTAAGGGGCGCCTGGGTGGTTCAGTGGGTTAAAGCCTCTGCCTTTGACTCAGGTCATGATCCCAGGGTCCTGGGATCGAGCCCCGCATCAGGCTCTCTGCTCAGCAGGGAGCCTGCTTCCTCCTCCTCTCTCTCTCTGCCTTCCTCTCTGCCTACTTGTGATCTCTGTAAAATAAATAAAATCTTTAAAAAAATGATAAATTTAAGGCAATCTCAATTAAAGTCACACGGGGATTGATAGACAAAGAGCATATTCTAAGTATTCAGAAAGCGTGGGGGAAAGCTCACACAGCTTCTCTGTCAAGAAAATGTGAACTTCTTGTAAATACAATATGTTGCCTAATTGGCAAGGACAAGTGTATTAATGCTCATGACTGATAGGGGGAGAGGTCAAGCCTGAGACCACATTCTGAGGATAAGAACTACTGGTATTTAGGTGATGAGAGAAGTGCTGTGTGTGAATTTGTGGTGAAGTATATGGAAATGGAAGAATTAGGAGAATTCTGCACAATGAGGAGAGATGTCATTATCAACAAACATTTAGTTATAAAAATATCTGTGTAATCTTCATCAAAAGGTTTATAGAGCAGCCCCTGACTTACCTATAGACAACAAAGACAAGTTGAGCCCAGGATGATAAGAAAATACTAGAGAACACATTCACTTAAAAATTTTTTTTAAAAGATTTTATTTATTTATTTGACAGAGAGCATGAGGACAAGCAGGGGGAGAGGCAGGCAGAGGGAGAAGGAGAAGCCAGCTCCCTGCAGAGCAGGGGGAACCCGCTGTGGGATTTGAACCCAGGACCCCTGGGACCATGACCTGATGAAGGCAGTTGCTTAACCAACTGAGCCATGCAGGTGCCCACTTAAAAATTTTTTTTAACTAAAATATAATCTACATGCAATAAAATGTATCTATTTAAAGTATACTAGTTGATAAATTCTGACAAATGTATAACCACTCATTTAACTACTATCCCAAGCATGATACCCAGCACTTTCCTTACCCCAGAAAGTTCCCTCATGCCCCTTTGAAGTCATTCTCTTGTACCCTGACCCCCTGGCAACCACTGATATGCTTTCTTTAATTATGGACCAGTTTTTTCTTTCCCAGGATTTCATATAAATGGATTAATGAAAATATATATTCCTTTTATCTCATGTTTTTGCACAGCATAGTGATTTTGAGCGTTATCCGTATGTTTTGCAATATCTACTCTTTCCTACTTCTTTCTGAATAGTATTCTATTGCCTTAACACACCACTGTTAGCTTATCCATCCACCTGTTGATTGGGTTTGTTAAACTTTTTTGGCTGTTATTTAAAAAGCTGCTATGAACATTTGCGTACAAGTATTTGGGTGGACATACGCTTTCATTTCTCTTGGTTAAAGACATAGCAGTAGAATTCCTGGATCTTAGTAAGTACATGTTTGAGTTTAAAAGGAAACTGCCATCTGTTTTTCACAGTGGCACTACTGTTTAACATTCTCCATCTTTGATAATAAATCCCATTTTAGTCCTTTTGTTTTTAGTCATTCTAATGGGAATGTAGTAGTAGGCTACATCTCATGAGGGCTCTAATGTGAATTTCTCTAATGGCTACTGAGATTAATCAGCTATTAGTGTGCCTTGTTGGCCATTTGTCTCTTTATTGAAGTTCAAATCATTTGCTAATTTTATTTATTTATTTATTTAAAAAGATTATTTATTGATTTGTCAGAGAGAGAGAGAGCACAAACAGAGGGAGTAGCAGGCAGAGAGGGAAAAGCAGGCTCCCCGCTGAGCAGGGAGCCTGATGTGGGGCTCGAGCCCAGGACCCTGAGCTCATGACCTAAACTGAAGGCAGCCGCTTAAAGGAGTCACCCAGGTGCCCCCAAGTCATCTGCTTATTTTAGAACTGATTAATTTTCTTATTACCAAGTTGGATGCTTTTTAATGTATTCCGCATCAAGTCTTCTGGCATATATACAGTATTTTCGTTGTCTTAACAGTGTCACTCAGAGAACAAAAGTTTAATTTTGATGAAGGTAGTTCTACTTGTTGTCCTTTACAGTTTGTGGTCTCTGTGGTCAAAGAAATACTTTCTCCAGGGTTTTGATTTGCTTTTTCATTTTCTTCTAGGCATTTTTTAGTTATAGTTTATATATTAAGGATTGAGACTGGGATTCATTTGGTTTAATTTTTGTATATGGTGTGAGGTAAGGATTGAATTTCAATTTTTTTTCTTCAGGGAATACCTTATTCCCCCACATTCACTGGCCAGTAATTGAGCAAGGCAATGAGAGTCGAGGCCACGCTCCTCTTAGAGTGATCTGTAACCAGTGGCTCAGCAAAGTGGCATAGCTGTTGCCACTCAACGTAAGACTCCCCCAGTGAAAACCTTTGCTCTGGCTTTCTGTGCTGGGCTGACAGATTGTCAGGTCCTCGTTATGGTTTGATAGCCTCCCCCATTCTGCTCAATAGTGCATTTTCCTATTTATTCTTCATTCCTCATTGAATTACCTTGGCACCTTTCTTGAAAATGAATTGACAACTTAAATGTGGGTTGATTCCTGGACTCTGTTCTGTTCCATTGATCTTTATGTGTCTCCTTATACTGACACAATACTGTCTTGATTAATGTAGTTTTATAATAAGCATTGAGAAGGGTAAATGAAACTTTTTCCCCCCCTCCTTTTCAAAGTTGTTTTATCTCTTCTAGGTGTTTTGAATGTCCATATAAATTTTAGAATCCGTTTTGAGAGTGATTTTTATTCCATCCTTTTTTTAGGACTTCAGTTAACCTATATCTGTGACTGCTTGATGTTGTGGTATTTGAGTCTCTGTTATTATTCAGTCATTTTTCCTTTGTGCTTTATTTTGGATATTTTCTATCCCCGTATCTTAAGGTTCCCCAATTTTTTTTTCACAGTCTCATCTGCTGTTTTCCCCATCCAGTTAGTTTAAACTTGTTTATTTATTTATTTTTCATCCCTGGAATTTTAGTCTGGTTTATTTTTTGTATCTTTCACATCTCTTTGTATTTATCATGTTTTCTTTAACTAGTTGAGTATATTTAAAATAATGAATTTAATATCCTTGTCTGCTCTTTCTGTCGTTGTCATTCCTGGATCTGTGTCTCTTGACTAATTTTTCTCCTGGGCATGGATGACCTTTTTTCTGTTTCTTAACATGTCTAGTAATTTTTTTAATTGGCTGTTAGACATTGTGAATGTTACATTTTTGAGAGCTGAAATCTGTTGTCTTTTTAATTTATAAATATTAATTCAAATTCCAGCTAACATACCGTGTAACATTAGTTTCAGGTGTACAATTTCCATACACTTCCACACAACACTTGCACACGACACCAGGTGCTGATCACAACAAGTACCTGTCTTCATCCTCATCACCTGTTTCCCCCATCCTCCCACACCTCCCTCTCCTCTGGTAACTGTCCGTTTGTTCTATCTAATTCAGAGTCTTTTTCTTGCTTTGCCCCTTACCCCCCTTTGCTTGTTTGTTTTCTTTCTTAAATTCCACATAGGAGGGAAATCATACCGTATTTGTCTTTCTCTGATTGACTTACTTCGCTCGGCATAATATGTCTTTTCTTAAAGCATATTGGACTTTACTGTTGAAGCAGTTGAGTTAATTTTGGATCAGCTTGATACTTTCAAGCTTGTTTGGATAGGTTTAAAGTAGTTTTCCTCTAAGGTGGTGTCTTACTACTAAGACAAAATTCTTCTGGAGTTTCTACTGAATGTCTCAGGGTTCACCGAGACCTCTTGCTCAGCCTTCTCCCAGCCCTGAATGAGCACTGGGAATGACCCAGCTTGTTGCTCCCTAGTCATTCTTGGCTCTTCCTTCTTGAATTTTACTCTGCTCATCATGACTTGGGCTCCAGCACACCCACGGGGAATGCTATGCTGATCTGGGTGCATTTTGTTGATAATGCCTTCCTCCCTGGTATCTTGTTCTGTAAATTTAGTCACCTCTGCCTCTTCTTTTCAGCTCATGGAGACCATTACTTTTGTATGGGAGCCCTCTTCTTGCACCGTGATCTGGGAAGAGCTTTTGGGAGGAAAGCTGGGATGATCAGAGGACTCGCCTTTCTTGTTTCTTTTTTCTTGGGTAACTTAGAACCATACTATCTGTACAGCACTGTTCATTTTATGAAAAAGAAAAAAGTTGTTTGTCATATCTTGTCTCGTTTTCAAGTGTTTACATGGGGAGGATAAGTATCATTATAGTTATTCCACTAGGCAGAATCAGAAAGTGACACAAGTTTGTGATGCAGCATATTAATATTATTTTCTGTTGAGCACATACCCTTTAGTGATTCTCAAAGTATGGTCTGCAGATCACCTACATCTTTATCTACTGAGTAATAACCTACTAAATGGAGTTTTTGGGCTCTACTCCAGTTGTTGGGGGGATGGGATCGGAAATCTAAATTTAAAAGCATCCGAAGTGATTCTTAGGTCGGGAAAATTGTGGGCATACTGGCTTTGCTCTGTCCTTTCATCTTTTGCAGCAGAGACATCTCCACTATTTGCCTGTCTTGTTGAGACAAGGGTTGTAGAATAACAGAGTTGAACTTCTTTTAAAGAGTTCAGGCCAAAGAGCTCATTTGCATGGAGAACAGTGCTCCAGCGGTCAAGGCAATGGGTTCATCCCTCAAGTACCTTTTCGAGCTCCTTTCTGAACGATGGATACTCAGACTATGTTTTAGGTATCCAAGTAACCTCTGTTTATTTACAAAGGGTGGCACATAATCACCGGGGTTACCAGGTCCTGGGACACCTAAGAAACATTTCCTCCAGGCAGCATGAGCTGCAGCACTGCTGAGCGATGCACGAAGATGATTGTAGCCGGTGCCGTCTCATGTTTCAGGGACATGATATGAAAGAGACTATAAGGCCAGTGACAACAACCACTAAGAAAATAAGCTCTAATGGTAAAGGTTTCTCTTTTGCACTTCCCCTTTTTGTCTTCTGCTTCTTTTCCTCAGTTTACCAGGCACCAGGCTTTAAGTGTGTCATTTAATGAGTTATTGACTAGGGCACCTGAGCACTCAGGGTACCTGCATTTGAATAGAACACATCCAGAAATAAGGCATTTTAATAACAAAGAAATGACAATAGAGTTCTCTGGCAGTAGTGACAGGTTTCTGAGCTTTCACCTGTGAGTGAGTGAGTGAGAGAGAGAGAGAGAAAGAGTGTGTGCACGCGTGCGCGCACACACGCACATGAGGTCCAGAGATAGCTTGGCTTCCTAAGAGGTAAATCACAATAATAATACGCATTATTAGGTGTACTTCCACCATAGAATACTAAACACTTGTTTAAAAGAATGAGGTACATTTATACTTGGGTGTTTGTGTAGAAGTAAGTCGTAGCAAAAATAGGTTGGCATACACAGAGAAAAAAGATGACCGGATAGGATACGTTACATTCTGTTAACAGCTGTTATCTCCAGAAGGTGGATTTTTGGTGGTAACGACTGTCCTATTCAAAATTAATTATTTTTGTAGTGTTTGCATTTGGCATCATCTGGGTAATCAGAAAAATAAATAATAAAACTCAGGGGGACTGCCGACTCTGCCCGAGCGAAGGCTTGTCCGGTAGATCTGTAACTCAGGTAACACAAAATGCATCAGCTTAAGTGTCTCCATACCCACCATATATTCAGTTACAAGAGAAAGTACCTTTTATTTGAAAACATGTGCAGCTGAAGAATACACGTTGTATTTTTTGTTTCATAGATGTCGACCAAACGTTTAGCTCCCAAGGAGTTAAGGGAAGTTTCACAAAGAAAGGGAAATGGAAACCTCATTGAGCTGCGGCCAGGAGGGAGGAAGGGGGACAGTGTGCTCCGAGAAGTGAGGATATGATTGACCTGAAGTGTTAAGAGGACAGTCTTGGGAAGGGGGTCAGTAATGATGATGGCAACAGCAATAGCGATAACTGTGCCCAAACGGTATGTCACGTAGCTCACTTTATTTCATCCTGGCCGGACACTTAATGTTTGAGTCTCAGTGTCCTCCTTTGTAGAATGGCTCTGGTAACTGTCCAGCTCACAGGCTTATCATGGGGACTACAGGACATGAGGGGCATCAGACACTTACCGTGTTCGGGATGCTGTAGGGCTGTGTGCTAGCTGTAGTTATTGTCCTCGTCCCCGTTTGATAGATGTGGGAATTGAATCTGAAATGAGCCCAGCCTCCGAGAGCTGAGTGGCAGAGCTGGTACCCAAATCTGGACTTGTCTGTTTCTAAATCTGTCTCGGTAGTCACGTGAAGCAGCTACATTTTGGGGTCTGTTTAAACTCCGAGTTTTCCACCAGTTTCAGTGACTGTATTTAAAATGCTGATGTACAAACGTGCCTAATTAAAACTGATTATTGGGGGCACCTGGGTGGCTCAGTGGGTTAAAGCCTCTGCTTTCGGCTCAGGTCATGATCCCAGGGTCCTGGGATCGAGCCCCACATCGGGCTCTCTGCTTAGCAGGAGGCCTGCTTCTCTTCCTCTCTCTCTCTCTGCCTGCCTCTCTGCCTACTTGTGATCTCTGTCTGTCAAATAAATAAATAAAATCTTTAAAAAAAAAGTAAAACTGATTCTTGTAGTAGACAATACAATATAGTTGTGTTGGTGATGCATGCATTGTTAGGAATGTCAACAAAAATAGGTAACATATTTTCTAAGCATAAGACCATGTTCTATAGGTAGAATTTTTAGGCTGGAATGCATTTTTTTTTTTCTTTAGGATAATACCCAGGCATAGAGTGTGGCCACCTTATATTGAATGTTAGTAGGAGAGAACAGCTTGTCGCCCCTGCAGTGACTTTGGCATCAAAGTGACAGATGGCTCAGTCCAGGACTCAGACTTCCTGGCATAGTCTCCTGCCTTCCTGGCAGAGCAGCTTTGTCAATGTAACGGGAACTGCTCCAAAGAAAAGCTTATGATGAGGAGCAGGGCAACGTGTTACCTTTGCTGCTGCTGATTTGTAAGGATAAATCAAAGCAGGTCACTTTCAGCAGGGAAGTTCTTCTGGGACCTGAAGAGGGAACCAAAAAGACAGAAGCAAAGAGGGAAAGGATGCGTGTCTTCAGTCAGAGGTCAGTGATGCCGAAAGCTGGGCTGCCTGGCCAGGAAACATTTTCAAAACAGGCAAATCCATTGTCATGTGTGCTTTGATGGAAAACGCAGAGAACAGTGTAGCAGCGGAAGGTGGTGCTGAGTTGAGTTCAGCTTGTCCTAAACCAAATTGATTTCCTGGCTTTGTGTGCTAGCGAGAAGCTCCTGGTTCGGTTACATGAACCGGAAAAAAAAAAAGTTCCCTGATGGAGTAGGAGGTGAGAAATGAGGGTGTATCGAAAGGGTAGCAAGAATGGGGCTCACAAAGCAGATATTTTAGAATCCAGCCTGTACACCTGGCATAGAATGAGAATCATGATGGGAAGACAAGCTTCACTTGACTCTAATCCAAAAACCAGAGGGGGTTGGTTCAGCCAGTTCATCTCTCCTGTCTGGCACCACCATCTGCTCTGAGCCAAACTTGCTGTAGGGTACAACGGTTGGTGCATCACTTGGTTTGTACCTGTCTGTTCATAGTGAACAGGAGGGAATTTGAAACAGCAAATTCTTGCATTTCAGTCACCCATGTGAGGCTGGCTTCTGTTCTACTAAATCTCTGAACAGAGGGAAATCTCGAACTTCTAAATATGACAGGAGAATTCCATTCACTTAAGCACAGAGGAGGAGCCTGGTTCTCTCATCTCTAGGTTGGATGCGTGATGAAGGGGAGACTTCTGAGCCAGTGGGAACAACAAGAATGACAGTGAAAATGGCTCTCCCTACGGGGTCAGCAGGATGCTGTTTCCCTGGCATTTTTCCCCTTTGTTCCTGAGGGGTTGAGGAAAGAAAAAGGAAATGGAAAATCAGGGGAGTGTATAAGTGGAGAAGCGTGTTTGCAGATGGGGCCTGGAATTTTCTCGTGTTTGCAGCTGTAGCGACTCTGTAACCACGTAAGACCTGATGACTCTTTGCTAGGGACTGAATGGGTTCCTCCAGGATTCCTAACGGAAGCCTAAGCCATAATGTGGTGGTATTGAGAAGGGAGGCCTTTGGGAGGTGATGAGGTTGAGGATGGAGCCCTCACAAACAGGCTTAGCGACCTTATAAAAGAGACTCCAGAAAGCGCCCTCGTGCCATGTGAGGATACAGTGAGGAAATGACTCTTTGCAACCTAGGAGAGAACCCCTACTAGAACCCAACTAGGCTGGCCATTCTGATCTCTTAGACTTTTATCTTCCAGAGCTTTGGAGAAGTGAATTTTAATTATTATTTTTTTAAGATTTTATGTATTTATTTGACAGAGAGAGAGAGATCATGAGTAGGCAGAGAGGCAGGCAGAGAGAGGGGTGGGAAGCAGGCTCCCTGCTGAGTAGAGAGCCTGATGTGGGACTTGATTCCAGGACCCTGGGATCATGACCTGAAGGCAGAGGCTTAACCCACTGAGCCACCTAGATGCCCCTCAATTTTAGTTATAAGCCACGCAGTCTATGATACTCTGGCAGCCCAGACAGACTCCAGCCCTTTATGATGCCAACACATCACGGTGGCGGTCTATGCTGTTGGGAAAATCAAATGATCTGTGGAAGGTGCCAGATATTTTTACTTCTATATACTTTTACATTGCACAATAAGTATGTATTTGCTATATAAGTAAAGAAGTGAAGGGCCCGCCCCCCCCACCCCATAACTTGTGTCGAGTGGTAGCTGTAAAGAACAAAAAGAACCGGTGAGTTGTCTGTATCTTCTGGGCCTCAGGAGAATATCCGAGAAGAACTACTTCCTTCTCCTGTCTTGGTACCACATACTAGCACCCTGTTTCCATTCGGCTCTCCAAGAGTGCGTTTGTGCAAACAGGAGAGTGGAAAGGAATGTTTGAGAATGTCTTTTGGCCTCCCCTTTGTTCCGGTGAACAAAATCTTTGCTAGAGTATGGGCGTGTCCCTGAGATGCTCGTCCTTCAAGAGAATAAGCTCTAAGCAGAAAGCCAGTGGAGGCAGTTTGCTTAGATATCTTAACATAATTTTTAAATTGTTTACTGAGTAGCATTCTTGAGTAATGTAAAAATATGATTGTCTTTCAGCAATTAAGTAAGGGAGTAGGCAGGCTTGCTGGTAGCTTGGTCCAAACCCCAGAGCAAGATCGTGAAGGAGACAGTAGTCAGCTTTTAAAAGGTTCCTGCTGAGGAAGATCGGTATTCTTTTTTTTTTTTTTTTTTTTTTTTTTAAGATTTTATTTATTTATTTGACAGAGATCTCAAGCAGGCAGAGAGGCAGGCAGAGAGAGAGGAAGGGAAGCTCCCTGCTGAGCAGAGAGCCCGATGTGGGGCTCAATCCCAGGACCCCGGGATCATGACCTGAGCCAAAGGCAGAGGCTTTAACCCACTGAGCCACCCCGGCGCCCCAGATCAGTATTCTTATGGATGTGCATATAGGTTAGCCTTGAGTAGTTTTCAAAGAGTAAATCCAGAGATCAAGCACTGTAGCTTGTCTTTATTTGTATGTCATAAACTTCTTTTTCATTTTATGGGGTCTTGAAGCATCAAAATAGTTGATAAAAACATGATTTCTTATACAGTCTTAAGAAACCTAATCTGTGGGATGCCTGGGTGGCTCAGTTGGTTAAGCAGCTGCCTTCGGCTCAGGTCATGATCCCAGTGTCCTGGGATCGAGTCCCACATCGGGCTCCTTGCTCATCAGGGAGCCTGCTTCTCCCTCTGCCTCTGCCTGCCATTCTGTCTGCCTGTGCTTGCTCTCTCTCCCTCTCTCTCTCTCTGACAAATAAATAAATAAAATCTTTAAAAAAAAAAAAAAAAAAGAAACCTAATCTGTGAAAAATTAAACTAGTTGTTTCTTACTGAGACTGTTTTTTGGACATTATAGGTTTATCATTCTTATTTTAAATTAAAAGAGAAAAAAGTTTTTTAAAGACCCCCCCCCCAAATCCTAGGTTTTTTGTGGCTGCTCTGATTCAATTTCTTTTAGGAAAACAATATTGCCATCGTTGGAAATTAACAAGTAAAAATACTCCACTGAGTGGAGGAAATTGTTTTTCTATTACACACAAAGAACTACAGCATAAATCACTGTGCTTTTAGTCTTGCTCAGTAGTGGCTCAGAGGGAACAGCATCATCCCTCTTCTATTCTCCCAGGTAACAGCTTGAAAGTTTCCATTTCCTACCAAGACCACAGAGAAGGGCTTCACTCTGTAAGATTCTGGGTGAATCAGTGTTGAAGACTCATTTTTATGAACTCCCTAGAGACCGAAGATTTATCAGTGTTAGCCAATGGGAACTCACTGGGTTCTTTAGAACTATCATTTATTCTCTTGACTCTTTTGCTCCAATGGGCAGTTTGTGGCAAAAAACATCCAAGTGGCATCCAAGAGAACAAGGAATGGTATAAACCCAATGCATTAAATGCAGTACTTTGATTGGGCTTTACAAACAATTTACCATTCCATGTGATTTTTCCTTTGGGAAATTGGAAAAATGTTTCCACTGGCTTCTGCCATAGTTCTTTTTCATTTCAAGAAGGACCATCTCAGGAACACACCTGCACTCTAGCAAAGATTTTGTTCACCAGAACAAAGGGGAGGCAGAAAAATACTCTGAAACATTCCAAACTGCTTGAAACATGCCTTGTATTAACAGACCTTCTTGCATGTTAGATCATTCTAATCACAATGTCTGCTAATGCCTTTTATGAACAGGAACCTTTGTAACTTTAGCAAGGGAGAAGTAATGACATCAACAGCTTTTACTAGACCTCAAAAATATTTAATTGTTAGCAGCATGACAATTTTTTTTACATCAATAACAAGATGGATATTTTTTGGTAAATAAATACAGGAAACTGCTTTTACATTTATCTTCAAAACAAGAATCAATTTGCAAAACGTTTTGTTTTTGGAGCTGGATTTTTAGCTTTATGTGCAAAGGTCATGCAAAATAGAGCAAGCGAAGAGCAAAATGAACACGAAACAATGTACATTTTTGTTGGAAGGAGTTATCAAAAACTGTGAAGGGTTTGAAATTTTACTCTACTTATAAACTCATAATTTAGCATGATACGGCTTCATGGATGCTGGCTGAAGACATGAGACTCCTGGGTCAGAGATGAAGGCCTCATTATTACTTACAGCAGTGGCAGTGGCCAGGGTATCTGTATTTTCATGCTGATTCCCCGAGGCCTTTTCCCATAGACTAATATGAAGAGAGCCAAATGATACCTGCACATCCAGTGGATTGACTGTAGGAGGGGAATCCTGAACTTGGGGAACCTGAATAGTAAGCATGCTTCATTTTTGACCTCAAGTTAGATACTACTTTTATTATGCTGAACAGTATGCCTGCCCTTTGCTTCAGAGCATTATCTCTATCTTATTAGGCTATGAACAAATCTTCTCTTAGCTCTGGAGAGAGTTATTATCTCTACCTTCCAAGGCTGTCTGGTAGGCAAACATTCTTGAAATAATAGTCTGGAACAAAGGACAGACAGTGACTCACTTGAAAGATGTATAGAAATGTGATGGGGCGCCTGGGTGGTTCAGTCAGTTAAGCATCTGACTCTTGATTTCAGCTCAGGTCATGATCTCAGGGTTGTGAGATTGAGCCCCATGTCCAGGCTCTGCAGTCAGTGGGGAGTCTGCTTGAGATTCTCTCTTACCATCTCTGTCTGCCCCCTGCCCCTGTGCTCTCTCTCTAAAACCAATCAACAAACCAACCAACCCACCAACCTTGGGAAAAAAATGTATAGGGGCACATGAGTGGCTCAATCAGTTCAGTGTCTGCCTTCGGCTCAGGTCAGGATCCCAGGGTCTTGGGATCCAGCCCGTGTCAAGATCCCTGTTCAGCAGGGAGTCTGCTCCCTATCTTCTGCTCCTCCCCCCACTTTTGTTCTTTCTCACCCACTCTCTCTCAAATAAATAAATAAAATCTTTAAAAAAGATATGTAGACATGTGAGAGATGGGAAGTGGGGGGTGAACTTTGGCAAGATGGTGGTGTGGGATGCATCTTTGCTCATGACACACCAAATCTGTAGCCATATGTGGATCATTTTCCTCTGAAAAAGGTCTGAGAACTAGGTTTACTTCTTTTGCACAACAAAGGATAAAAAGACCTCATTGAGAGGGTTAGGAGAGAGAGAGTCTGGGGGCTTGCATTTCTGAGCTCCATGGGAATGTAACAATTGGAAAGACAGTTCTTGACAGGCTATCACCTTCATGGCACTGCACAGAAAGAGGACTGAAATACAACCAACTCTTATAAAAAAAGGCCCATTTACTATTCCTGGAACTTCAGCTTGAGGGAGAGAGGCTTCAGGTTTCCTCCACAACTAGAAGCTGCAGAGGCACCCCTAGGGGATGTTAACAGGGAGAACCCATTCTTGACACCCTCTTGGCCTTGCAGTGGCCCAAGAAAACCTCCCAGAAAGGAGCTTATACCCTTGACAGGAGCGCTGATTTTTGAAACTGTTACCCAGGAGGTACTTCCAGATCTCTTGGTCTGGAGGCCAGAGTAGGGAACACAATTGTGGCCCCACAGGACCGAGATATTTACATACTTTGAAAGCTATTGCCTGAGACTCAGTCTTCCCGTAATCTGAAACTAGGTGCTAAATGAGGTTCCTTACCTTGAAACACTGACAGATCCTGGCACATCCTCAGCAGTGGGGTCATATCAAGAATAAACCAGGCAATTTAATGATCACAAAGTTTTGAGAGAAAACTAACAGTGAGGTTGAAAGAGAAGTCTTATCACCTATACAATACCCCTCATTCGAGACTGAGAGAGGTAAGTGTTTCACCTAATACATAGAAGTAAACATAGAATCAAGCAAAATGAGGGAATAGAGAAATACATTCCAAACAAAAGAATAAGAGAAAATATCAGGAATAGACCTTAATGAGATGGAGATAAATCTATCTGATAAATAATTCAAAATGGTGGTTATAAAGATACTCATTGAACTTGGGAAAAGAACGAATGAACAGTGTGAGAACTTGAACAAAGAGGTAGAAAATATTAAAACGTCCCAAACAGAAGTCACACAGCTGAAGAAAACAACTGAACTGAAAAATACACTATGGGCTGGGATGGTATTGGTGTTCAATAGCAGACTGGATGAAACAGAAGAATAGATCAGGTGAGCTGAAAGACAAAGCAATGGAACTCAGAGCAGGAAAAAGAAAGATGGATTTGAGAAAGTAAAGATAACTTAAAGGATCTATAAGACAACATCATGTGGAATAGCATTTGCATTAGAGGGGGTCCCAGGGGAAGAGAAAGAGAAAGGGACAGAATATTTATTTGAGGAAATAATGGCTGAAAACTTCTCTAACCTAGGGAAGGAAATAGACACTGAAGTCCAGGAAGCCCAGAGAGTTCCAAATAAGATGAACCCAAAAATATCCACACCAAGACACATTATAAATATGTTGTTGAAACTTAACCATGAAGAGAGAATTTTAAAACCAGCAAGAGAAAAAGAATTTGTTATGTACAAGGGAAGCCCCATAGGGCTATGAGCAGATTTCTCAATAGAAACTTTGCAGGGCAGGGGCGCCTGGGTGGCTCAGTGGGTTAAAACCTCTGCCTTCAGCTCGGGTCATGATCCCAGGGTCCTGGGATCGAGCCCTGAATAGTGCTCTCTGCTCGGCAGGGAGCCTGCTTCCCCCTCTCTCTCTGCCTGCCTCTCTGCCTGCTTGTGATCTCTCTCTGTCAAATAAATAAATAAAATCTTAAAAAAAAAAAAAAGAAACTTTGCAGGGCAGAAGAGAGTGACAGGATATACATTGCTTGAAGAAAAATACCTCTGACCCCAAAACCTCTGATATATATATATGTGTGTGTACGTGTGTGTACTCTAAGTGAAATGAGTCAGATTGAGAAGGACAGATACATATGATTTTACTCATGGAATCTAAAAAACAATGTAATAAACAAAATTTATCTCCCTATAAATACAAAGAAGAAAACTGATGGTTTCCAGAGGAAAGGGTGGGTGTAGGGATGGGCAGAATGGGTGAAGGGAGTGGGAGATACAAGCTTGCGGTTATGAAATGAATAAGTCATGGGAATAAAGGGTACAACATAGGTCAGTGATACTGTGGTAGCATTGTATGGGGGCAGATGTAGTTATACTTGTGGTGAGCATAGCATAACATGTAGAAAAGTTGAATCATTATGGTGTACACCTGAAACTAATGTAACATTGTGTGCCAACTATACTCATAAAAAATTTTTAAAAAACCACCAAAAATACTTTACCTGGCAAGATGATAATCTTGAATGATAATTCAGTATGGATGGGCAAGATAAAGTTTTTCAGACAAGCAAAAGCTAAAGGAATTTATCACCACTAAACAAGCCTCACAAAAAATGTTAAAGGTACATCTTTAAGGTGAAAAACTCCACTAATAACAAAAAGTTTACAAAAGTGAAAATATTACTAGAAAAAGTAAATTTGTAGTAAATGTAGTAGATTAATTACTAGAAAGCTACTATGAAAGTTAAAAGGCAATAGTAGTAGGTTAACTAAAATTACAATAATTTTTAAGGGATACATAAAATAAAAAGATATAAAATGTAAAAACAGAAGCATATCACATGGGGGAGAAGAGTAAGAATGTAGTTTTGGAATGTGTTAAAATAGAAGTTACTATCAACTTAAAATAGACTGTTAATATACATAGGATGATATATATGAATCTCACAGTAACCACAAACCAAACATTTCTGGTAAATACACAAGAAACAGTGAGAAGATATCCAACCATAAGGCCGAAGAAAATCATCAGACTCATAAGAGAGTAAATGAAAGGAACAGAGAGTAACTATAAAAACAGCCAGAAAACAATTAACAAAATGAGAATAAATGCATGTCTATCAATAATCACGTTAAATATAAGTAGACTAAAGTCTCTTGTCTAAAGACTTAGAGTGGCTGAATGGCTAAAAAACCCCACAACATATCTATATATTGCTTATAAGAGACTCACTTCAGAAGTAAGGACACACATAGATTGAAAGTAAGGGGATGGAAATGAAAAGGAAGGTGGTGTAGCTATACTCATATTAGATAAAAGAGTTTAAAGCAAAGACTGTAATAAAAGATAAAGTAACTACAAAATGACACAGGGGACAATTAAGCAAGAAGATACAAGGTTTATAAATATATATGCATCCAACATAGGAGCACCAACTTATAACAAGCAAATATTAACAGACCCAGAGGGAAAAATTGACAGAAATATAATAGTTGGGGACTTTTAGGCCCTACTTACATCCATGGCTAGATCATTCAGGTGGAAAATCAATAAGGAAGCATAGGTTTTAAATGACACATTACACCAAGTGGATTTAATAGAAATATACAGAAAAAAGAATTATATATCCCAAATTATGGGATGCAGGAAATGCAGTTCTAAGAGGGAAATTTATAGCAATACAGGACTACCTCAAGAAACAAGAGAAATCTCAAAGAATTTAACTTTACCTCTAAAGGAACTAGGAAAAGAAAACAAATGAAGTCCAAAGTCAGTAGAAGGAAGGGACTAATATAAGAGCAGAAATAAATAAAGATTAAAAAGACAATGGAAAAGAACAATATAACTAAGAGCTGGTTCTTTGAAGAGATTAAAAAATTGACAAGCCTTTAGCTAGACTCAAGAAAAATAGAGTGCTCAAATTTAATTCAGAATGTCAGAGTTATAACTGATACCACAGAGGATCATAAGTGATTATTATGAATAATTATATAACAACAAAGTTGGACAACCTAGAAAATAGATCAAGTCCTAGAAACTTACAATCTTCTAAAACTGAATTATGAAAAAATAGAAAATCTGAATAAACAGATTACTAGTAAGGAAATTAAATTAGTAATCAAAAACCTCCCAAATCACAAAACTCTAGGACCAGATGGCTTCACTGGTAAATTCTACCATTCAAAGAAGATTTAATACCTATCCTTCTTGGGGCACCTGGGTGGCTCAGTCAGTTAAGCATCCAACTCTTGATTTTGGCTCCAGTCAAGATCTCAGGGTCTTAGGATCGAGTTCCATATTAAGCTCTGTGCTCAGCAGAGAGCCTGTTCCAGGATTCTCTCTCTCCCTCTCCCTCCATCCTTACCCCCCCCAAATAGATAAATCTTAAAAAAACCCCAAAAACCTACCCTTAAACTCTTCCAAAAAGCTGAAGAGTGGGGAATGCTTGCAAACTCATTGTATGAGGATAACATTACCCTGATAACAAAACCAAAGAAGGACACCACATACAGATGCACAAAAATTATAACCTAATATCTGATGAACATAGATGCAAAAATCTTCAACAAAATATTACCAAACCAAATCGAAACAATACATTAAAAGAATCATAGACCATGATCAAGTGGGATATATTCCAGGGATGCAAGAATGGTTCAACATCTACAAATCAATTAATGCAATATACCATATTAACAAAATGAAGGATAAAAGTAGTTGCAGAAACACTTATGACTAAATTCAACATCCATTTATAATACAAACTCTCAACAAAGTGGTTATAGAGAAAACATACTTCCCTATAATAAGGGCCATATATGACAAACCCACAGCTAATATTATACTCAACGGTGAAAAGGTGAAAGTTTTTTTTCTAAAACCAGAAACAAGACAAGGATGCCTGTGCCCATCACTTTTTTTTTTTTAAATTTTAATTCCAGTATAGTTAACATACAATATTAGGCTTGGATGTACAATACAGTGATTCAACAATTCTATACATTGCTTAGTGCTCATCAAGATAAGTGTACTCTTAATCCCCTTTACCTATTTCATTTATCCCACCACCCACCTCCCCTCTGGTAACCACTAGTTTCTTTCTATAGTAAAAAGTCTGTTTTTTGGTGTGTCTTTTTTTCCTTTGTTCATTTGTTTTGTTTCTTAAATTCCCCATGTGAGTGAAATCACATAATATATGTCATTCTTTGACTTATTTCACTTAGCGTCATACTTTCTAGATCTATGCGTATTGTTGTGAATGGCAAGACTTCATGCTTTTTCATGGTGGAATACTATACCATTGTGCATGTGCATGCACGCGTGCGTACATATATTTTCTTTACTCATTCATCTATTGATGGACAATTGGGTCACTCCCATCATTTGGCTATTATAAATAATGCTGCAGCAAACATAGGGGTGCATCTATACTTTTGAATTAGTGTTTTCATATTCCATGAGTAAATAACCAAATAGTGGAATTATTGGATTATATGGTAATTCTATTTTTAGTTTTTGGAGGAACTGCCATAGTGTTTTCCATAGTGGCTGTACCAGCTTCCATTCCCACAACAGTGGGAGTTTTCCTTTCTCTCCACATCTGTACCAACACACTGTTTCTTTTGTTTTTGGTTTTAGCCATTCTGACAGGTGTGAGGTGATATCTCATTGTGGTTTTGATTTGCATTTCTCTGTTGATGAGTGATGTTGAACATCTTTTCATGTGTCTCTTGGCCATCTGTATGTCTTATTTGGAGAAATATCCTTGTTTTCTGCTCATTTTAAATTGGGTTGTTTTGTTGTTGTTGTTGTATAAGTTGTTTCTGTATTTTGGATACTAACCCTTTATTGGATAGGTCATTTGCAAATACCTTCTTCCATTCAGTAGGTTGCCTCTTAGTTTTGTTGATTTTTTTCCTTCCTTGTGCAGAAGATTTTTATTTTGATGTAGTCCTGAAAGTTCATTTTTGCTATTGTTTCCCTTGCCTCAGGACACATATTTAGAAAGTTGTCACAGTATTGAGACATACTGCTTGTGTTCTCTTCCAGGATTTTTATGGTTTCAGATCTTTTATTTAGGTACTTAATCCATTTTGCATCTATTTTTATGTAAGCAAGTGGTCCAGTTTCATTCTTTTGCATATACTGTGCAGTTTTCCCATATAATTGTGGGTTTATTTCTGGATTTTCTGTTCTGTTCCATTGATTTATGTGTCTATTTTTGTTCTAGTACCATATTGTTTTGATTACTTCAGCTTTATAGTATAACTTGAAATCATAATTGTGATACCTCCAGCTTTGTTTTTCTTTTTCAAGATTGCTTTGGCTATTCAGGGTCTTCTGTGGTTCCATACAAATTTTAGAATTGTTTCTTCCAGTTCTGTGAAATATGCTATTGGTATTTTGATAGGGATTGCATCAATTATGTAGATTGCTTTCAGTGTATAGACATTTTAGCAATGTTTGTTCTTCGAATCCATGAGCATAGAATATCTTTCCATTTCTTTGTGTGTGTCATTTTCAATTTTACTGATCAGTGTTTTACAGTTTTCAGAGCACAGGTCTTTCAACTCCTTGCTTAGGTTTATTCCTAGGTATGTAGTAATTTTTGGTGCAGTTGTAAGTGGGATTGTTTTCTTAATTTCTCTTTCTGCTGCTTCATTATTAATGTACAGACAGGAAACAGATTTCTCTATACATTGATGCTGTATCTGTGAACTTACTGAATTCATTTATTAATTCCAGTAGTATTTTGGTGGAGTTTTGGAATTTTCTATATAGTATCATGTGATTTGCAAACAGTGAAAGCTGTACTTCTTCCTTTACCAGTTTGGATGCCTTTTATTCCTTTTCTTTGTCTCATTTTTGTGGCTAGGACATCTAGGATTATGTTAAATAAAAGTGGTAAGAGTGGACATCCTTGTCTTATTCCTGACCTTAGGGGAAAAGCTCTAGGTTTTTGGGTATGATGTTAGCTGAGGGTTTGTCATATATGCCCTTTATATGTTGAGGTATGTTCCCTCTAGGTCTCCTTTGTTCATTTTTTTTTTAAAAATCACGAATAGATGTTGTATTTTGTGAATGCTATTTCTGCAATAATTGAAATGATCATGTGGTTTTCATCATTTCTCATAATGATGTGATGTATCAGGTTGATCAGTTTGCAAATATTGAGCCAGTCTTGCATCCCAGGAATAAATCCCATGTTGATTGTGGTAAATAATTTTTTAAATGTATTGATGAATTTGGTGTGTTTATATTTTGTTGAGGATTTTTCCATCTGTGTTCATCAGAGATATTGGCTTGTAGTTCTCCATTAAAAAAAAAAAAGATTTTATTTGTTTATTTGAGAAAGAGAGAGAGTGGGAGGGGCAGAGGGAGAGGGACAAGCAGACCCCCTGCTGAGTTCAGAGCCTGATGTGGGGCTCAGTCTCATAAGCCTGAGGTCATTATCTGAGTCGAAATCCAGTCAAACACTTAACCTACTGAGCAAGTCACCAAGGAGCCCTGTATAGTTCTCTATTTTTTAGTGTCTTATCTGGTTTTGGTATCTGGGTAATGCTGTCCTCATAGAATGAATCTTTAATTTTTTAGAATAGTTATGAGAATAATAGGTATTAAGCCTTCTTTAATGTTTGGTAGAATTCACCTTTGAAGCTGTGTGCTCTAGATGTTTGTTTAGTTTTGATTACTGATTCAGTTTTGTTGCTGGCAATCAGAGTGTTCAAATTTTTCTATTTCTCTCTGATCCAGTTGTGGAAAGTTTTGTTTCTTGGAATGTATGCATTTCTTGTAGGTAGTTGTCCAGTTTGTTGACATTTAATTTTTCATAATCTCTTAAAATTGTTTGCATTTCTATGGTGTTGGTTGTTATTTTTCTCCTCTTTTCTTTTTTTTTTTTTTTTTAAGTATTAAGAGATTTTTTTTTTTTTTTAAGATTTTGTTTCTTTGTCAAAGAGAGAGAGAGAGAGAAATCACAAGCAGAGGGAGTGGCAGGCAGAGAGAGAGAAGCAGGGTCCCTGCTGAGCAAGGAGCCCCATGTGGGGCTCGATCCCAGGCCCTGGGATCATGACCTGAGCTGAAAGCAGCCGCCTAACCAACTGAGCCACCCAGGCGCCCCTCCTCTTTTATTTCTGATTTTATTTGAGGCCAGCCTTTCTTTAAGTGGTTTTTTGTTTTTTTGTTTTTTGTTTTTTTTTTTGAGTCTGGCTTAGTGTTTATCAGTTTTTTGGATCTTTTCAAAGAGCCAGCTCCTGGTTTCACTCCTGTATTCTATTGTTTCTGTTTCATTTATTTCTGCTCTAATCATTATTATTTCCTTCCTTCTACTGGTTTTGGCTTTTGTTTTTCTTTTTCTAGTTCCTTAGGTATAAGGTTAGGTTGTTTATTCGAGATTTTTCTTGCTGCTTGTGGTAGGCCTGTATTGTCACAAACTTCCATCTTAGAATAGCATTTGTTGCATCCAAAGGTTTTGGAATGTTGTGCTTTCTTTTTTTTTTTTTTTTTTAAACATTTTTTTTTTTTTAAGATTTTATTTATTCGACAGAGAGAGATCACAAGTAGGCAGAGAGGCAGGCAGAGAGAGAGAGGAGGAAGCAGGCTCCCCACCAAGGAGAGAGCCCGATGCGGGGCTCGATCCCAGGACCCTGGGATCACGACCGGAGCTGAAGCAGAGGCTTTAACCCTCTGAGCCCAGGCGCCCCGGAATGTTGTGCTTTCATTTTCATTTGTTTCCACGTATTTTTTTATTCCCTCTTTAATTTCTTGATTGACCCATTCATTGTTTAGTAGCAAATTATTTAACCTCCATATTTTTGTGTTCTTTCCAGATTTTTTTCTTGTCTTTAATTTCTAATTTCCTAGCTTTGTGGTCAGAAATGAGGGATGGTGTGACTTCAATTTTTTGAATTTGTTGAGACTTGTTTTATGGCCTAATATGTGATCTATTCTGGAGGATATTCCGTGTGCACTTGAGAAGAATGTGTATTCTGTTTTAGAATGGAATGTTCTGAATATATCTGTTAGATCCTTCTGGTCCAATGTGTCTTTCAGAGCCCCTGTTTCATTGTTGATTTTCTGTTTGGATCATCTATCTATGTAAGTGGGGTATTAAAGTTCCCTTACTATTATAGTATTACTATCTATTATTTTCT
Organism: Enhydra lutris kenyoni; assembly: GCF_002288905.1. NCBI lineage: Eukaryota > Metazoa > Chordata > Mammalia > Carnivora > Mustelidae > Enhydra > Enhydra lutris. Next base: position 15,874,541 of record NW_019154108.1, on the reverse strand, counting down.
TTAAATTTGTTATTAACTCCCTTACGTATTTGGGTGCTCCCATGTTGGGTAGATAAATATTTATAATTGTTATATCTTTTTGTTGGATTTTTTTCTTCATGATTATATAGCATCCTTCTTTGTCACTTGTTACAGCCTTTGTTTTAAAGTTTTGTCTGATGGGTGCCTGGCTGGCTCATTCAGTAGATCATTCAACTCTTGATCTCAGGGTTGTAAGTTCGAGCCACATTGGGTGTAGAGATTACTTAAAAATAAATAGATAGATAAAAAGTTGATTTGTCTGATATAAGTATTGCTACTCCAGATTTCTTTTCACTTTGATTTTCATGACAGATACTTCTTCATCCCTTCACTTTCAAACTGTGCATGTATCTTTAGGTCTGAAATAAGCCTCTTCTAGGCAACATATAGGTAGGTCTTGCTTTTTCAACCATTTTGTCACCCTGTGGCTTTTTTTTCCCCACCTTATGTCTTTTGGTTGGAGCATTTAGTCCATTTACATTCAAAGTAATTATTGATAAAGGGCCTATTTAGCCAGAGGGATTCCATCTTGGGTTAAACAGTGATTTTGTTGTTTATGTAGTAAAACTTAAACTGACCCTGCCCCCCTTCCCCCAGGGGACTTACTTAAAAACAAGTCCCGGAAACCAGTCCCAGGTTACAAAGCCCAAATACAAGGGTGGGCCAGGCCAGGTGGAGACATCCAATCGGTGGGGGGAGGGGGCACATACTGTCTCCCTAGTTACCAAGGAGTATGGGCCCCACCTTTTGGGCACCCATTCTGACCAAGGTGATAGGCTAGTTCAAATATCTACTAGGGTAAATTGTGATTCAATTGGTCACTTCTGTGTGACCTAGCATAACTGTGCAGCTTTCTCTGTGTGTTACAATTTCATTGGCCACCTGTGCGTGGCCAGGCCCAACCATATGGCCTTTGCCCTTCAAAGCTAGTCTGTAGAGCAGAGAGAGGTTACCCTCTCTGTAAGAGGCGCGGCCCCGAACGTTCGGTTTGATTCTCGATACTTGGCACAAAATAAAGCTTTGCTTGACCTTCGCTTTGTATCAGTCTCGCTCCTTTAATCACGGACCCATTATTGGGAGACCTTTCAGATAGGTATATATTTCTTGCCATTCGTTACTTGTTTATGGTTGTTTTTATAGTTTTTCTCTGTTCCTTTCCTCTCTTACTCTCAAGATTAGTTGGCTTTCTTTAGTGATGTACTTGAATTCCTTTCTGTCTCTTTCTCTTTTTGCATATCTATTACTGATTTTTGATTTGTTGCTACATTAGGTTTGTAGATAACCTCTGCATATCGCAGTCTGTCTTAAGTTGATGATTGCTTAAGTTTCAGCCCATTGTTTACTCTTCTCCTCTCCATATTTTAGGTATTTGGTGTCATACTTTATTTCCTTTTATTTTGTGAGTCTTTTGACTAATTTTTACAGATATACTTATTTTGTTGTTTTTCTGCTTCCTACTTTTCTTACTCTTATTTGTGGTCTTTTCTTTCCACTCATGTAGTCCCCTTTAACATTTCTTATAGAGTTAGGTTAGTGGTCATGAATTCCTTTAACTTCTCATTGTCTGAGAAACTCTTTATCTCTCTTTCTATTCTGAATGGAAGCTCAGCTAGATAGATTATTCTTGGCTGCATTTTTTTTTTTTCCTTTCAGCACTTTGAATATGCCATCCCCCTCCTTTCTGGCCTGTAAAGTTTCTGCTGAAAAATCAACTGATAGCCTTATGGAGTTTCATTTGTATGTAACTGTTTTTCTCTTGCTGTTTTTAACATTTTCTCTCTTTCACTATTTTTGCCATTTTAATTGGAATGTGTGTTGGTGTGTACCTCTTTGGGTAGTTTTTGTTGGGGGATTTCTGTGCCTCCTAGATCTGGATATCTTTTTCCTTCCCCAGATTTAGGGACTGCAAAGGCTGTAACAAAATCCAAAATAAACAATTAAGGTTACATCCAATTAAAAAGTTTTGCACAGTGAAGGAAACCATCAACAAAATGAAAAGGTAGCCTATTGAATGGGTGAAAATATTGGCAAATCATTTATTCAATAATGTGTTAATATCTAAAATATATAAAGAGATCAATAACCAAAAACAATCTGATCAGCAAATGGACAGAGGATCTGAATAGACATTTTTCCAAAGAAGACATACAGTTGGCCAACAGTCATATGAAAAGATGCTTAAACATCTCTAATCATCAGGGAAATGCACATCAAAACCACAATGAGATATGTAACCTTATACCTGTCAGAACGGCTATTATTAAAAAGACAAGAAATAACAAGTGTTCGTAAAGATATGCACTATTCGTGGCAACGTAAACTGACACGGTCACTATGCAAAACTAAATGGAGGTTCCTTTAAAAATTAAAACAGGACTACTCTGTGGTCTAGAAATTCCACTAGTGGCTTTCTATCTGAAAAAAATGAAAACGTGGATTTGCAAGATACTATATCCATCAGTGGATGGATGAAGAAAAAGTGGTACATGTATCACACGTGTGCATGCATGTGCATGTACATAAAACGGAATACTACTCTGCCATAAAAAAGAATGAAATCTTGACATTTGCTACAACATGGATGTATCTTGAGGGCATTATACTTAGTGATTAAGTCAGATAGAGAAAGACATACTGTATGATTTCATTTTTACTTGGAATCTAAAAAACAAAACCAAATAAAACCCAGACTCAGATACAGAGAATAGATTGGTGGTTGCCAGAGGTTGGTGTTTGCGGAGGGGCCAAATGGGGAAAGGGGGGACTACCAGGTATAAACTTCTGGTTATGGAGTAAATTAGTCATGGAGATATAATGGACAACATGGGGAATATAGTAAAAAATATTGTATTAATTTTGTATTGTGACAGATGATAGGACTTGTGGTGGTGATCATCTGCAATGTTAACAAATGTTTTATACCTGAAACTAATATAATGATGTATGGCAGTTATACATCATTAAAAAAAAAAAGGGAAAAAGGATTACGAGAGACCCACGGAGGATTGTCTTCCAATAGGAATATTTGTGATATTGGATTCTAGTCTTAACCATTAGCAGATGACTTTAGACAATCAACCATTTGTTCTCAGTGAGTCACTTACTCATTTATTCAGAGTCAGTCATTCAACAAAACTTTAAGTGCTTGCCAATATATGGGGTACTGTGTAAGGAACCAGAGAATCAAAAAAGATGTTAAAGTTAGTACATACCCTCGAGGACATTACATATTAATGAAAGAATTAGTATTTTAAAGTTATAATCCACTATTAAGCAGAGATAATGGTGTACGTTCATTATAGTTTTTCCCCCCTCTTGGAACACATAAATAGTACAAGCTTCCATTTCCATGTCATTAGGTTTGGGGACATGTGACTTAGTTCTGGTCCGTTGGATTGTGGGTATACACCATGTAAGCTGGTGGCAGACCAGGTTTCCAGAACATCCTGGAGCCTTCTCTTTCCCAGCCACAGCATCCATGGATGGCTGTCAGATCCCCATTAGATTTGCATAAGCAAGAAGTAAACCTTTATTTTCTCCTGTTTACTAGTGAGGAAACAGAATCACAATGTAATGTACTAAACACGATAATATTTCCAGTACTATGAACACACTGAGGACAAGCGTGCTGACTTACTTCATTTACAGCTTTAGCACAGGAACTGGAAGAAGGAATATATTTGTCAAGTCAGGAAGGAGATTGTTATGGTAATTAGGAACACAGAGTCGAGGGAAATGCTTTCCGACATTTTTTTTATGTTAAGAAATGTTTGAATATGACCACAGATGAAGGAAATAAGTCAATGGAGAGGGAGAGGATAAAGTTGTGGAAAGGTAGGTCTTCAAGGGAGGGTAGAAGAATAAGGCCTGGAAGCCCTGGTAAGAAGATGGAAAAAGCGCTTTTTCCCTTTATTAGGTCGTATGGGAATAAGGAGGAATAAATATTCAAGTGATGGCTTTTGGGGAGAGCTTGTTGTATTTAAGGCAAGGGAGGTCGAGAAAACATCAAGAGAAGAGATTAGGATGGAGATTCTAGGCATTGACAGAAAAAAAAATAGGTTGTTTTCTCCCTATATTGTACCAAATACTTTGTTGGAGCATTCATAGATATCTCATTTAATCCACCGAGCATTCTGCAAGGTAGTTACTGATATTGCTATTATTTCATAGATGAAGTGACTCAGACTCCTAAAGGTGAAGAAATTTATCAGCTTGTACAGCTAGTGAAGTGACAGAGCCAGATTTCAGACCTGATCCGTTGGACTCCATGCTGATCTATGCTAGAGTAATGTGATGGGAAAGACCCAAGGAACTTAATGGCGTCAGTTGTCTTGGAGACTTTAAATCAAGATGCCTCTCAGTGCCCTTGATGCCGCCTGTCTATGTCCAGAAATAACAGTCTGCCTGCCATTGGATGTGCACCCAGTACCTCCACATAGACACCGAAGGGGTTTTAACAAAGACCCTTAAATAGAATGAGTAAACCAGTCAACTTGTTGTTACAGAGAGGTCAACTCACTGGTTTTTAATAATTTAGGTTCATGATATTAAGTGATTTGAAAGGTTGTTTGTTTAGGTATATCACTCAGGTACAACCTCCCTGATATGAAATCCACTCAAGAGGGAATTAAAAAGTGTTACAAAACCTTCACTGTGTGAGTATTTATGTTACCTTATCACTTTAAAAACTCTCCTGATTGCTTCGAGGATGTAAGCATAGATTGCACAACAGTGATTTACAAGTCATGGATGTGAGGCTGAATTAAAATTTTGGAAAACATTTATTATCTTGACTTATTAAAATAAGCTTCAGAGTCTAAAATTACAGGTCGAAGTTTTATTTATTCTAACAGGTTATATTTTCTAAATCCAAGCTATATATTATTTCACAGTAAATTTCAGGAATAACATTTAAGACTTTAGGATGTAATAAGAAGAGTATGGCTAGTGACCTTTGCACCCATTCTGGGAAGCTGGAAGGTTGATGATGGGAGAGGTTTGGTACAGATTTCCTGGAAGATAATTGGAACATCACAAAGAGCTCTGTTCAGCAATGGAAACTGATAATAGATTATGAAGTAAAGTAAATGGACAGGATTTAAAACGTGGGCTTGGCTGATGGTCTCCTTTCTCTTGTTTCGGTAACAGTCTCTCTTCCTCCCACAAAGCACTGCTTGCTCACTCCAGGTTATCAACCTTGATGAGATTCAGGTTAAAGTGGCCCATCTAGTCCAGCATTACGCACTCCCACAGCTGCCCAATAAAGGGACCCTTTCTGCTCCCAGGAGCCTACTTTTACCAGAAGAGCTCTCTGGGCGGGCAGCCTGACTGAAAATGGGCAAAAAAGACTTTGTACATTTTGTGGCTGAGATACAGGATCTAAAGACGGCCAGGTGTCTTTGAATCGTAAGCAGTCTCTTAAAGGGATTTTCCCAGTTATTTTGGGGATGGCGCAGCTTTATTATAAAGAGGCAGAGGGCCGTCCCTGTTTTCAGTAACTGCCTTTGTAGTCCAACTCTTAATTTTTTCAACTTCAGTCTTGCTTCCTGGAATTTGGGTTTTGATGCTTGCTTTGTTAATTTCCCATTGACTGACTGAGGTAGTGTTCTAGAAATGTGCTCCATGCTTGGGTCTTGCCTATTCTGAGTTTCACCTAGTTCTCTCAGGGTATGTCTCAATATGTCTCATTTAAAATCTCTGATAATTCAGGGGCGCCTGGGTGGCTCAGTGGGTTAAAGCCTCTGCCTTCAGCTCAGGTGATGATCTCAGGGTCCTGGGATCGAGCCCCGCATCGGGCTCTCTGCTCAGCCTCCTCTCTCTCTGCCTGCCTCTCTACTTGTGATCTATCAAATAAATAAATAAAATCTTAAAAAAAAATAAAATCTCTGATAATTCAACATCACAAATATGTATCAAGAACCCCCCACGTTCCTGCTAATCTCTGCAGGGCATCCAAGACATCTGAGTTAAATAGCCCTTTTAGATTTTTTTATCTATAAGTGCATAATTAGAAATTAAGTAAATATGCTTTGAGAACTACAGTTGGTTAATACAATCTAATACACTTAGCATTCTTATAAATCTTTTAAACACTTGTTATAATTAGTAGTTTATTCATTATTAACTCTATAGTATAGAGGAACAATACAGACTTGGAAATGTCTGGCCTTATCCATGGCCACCAGATCCCTACAGTCTATATTTGAGCCATGATGATCTCCCTTCAGTTTCTCAGACAGGCTATACTTTCCCACCTCTAGATTTTATTTCATCCATCTTCCAGAAGAAGATTTCTTCCTCTGGAAAGACTTCCCTGACCTGTCTTTCAGATCTGATTTTTTTTTTGTTCCCCTAATTTTTCATAACACCGCACACTGCCCCCATAATGGACTTTAACACTCTGTATTGTGACTGATTTGTTTTCTGCCTCCCTTATGATCCATAACCTCCATGAAAGCAGTACCCACTTCAGTTTTATTCTCTTAATTATGTCTCCTGTCACAGATAATACCTACCATTGGTAAATAGTCATTAAATATTGGGAGATTGGGTGAATGTATGAAATGACCTGTGTTTGATCTCACATCACTCTGTTTGTTGACTCTGTCAATAACTTTCATCATCTTACAATAGTGTTGAAGATATCTTGCTGTGAGCGTTGTTGCTAGGATCAGATGAGATCGTATAGGTGAAACTCCTTACATTTCATAAAGATGTGAATTATTACTCAGTCTTCTTAATTGTGTTCATATTCTGTTTGTGGTGTTAATTTCTACTGCATTTTATGTGGCTTTAAGGCTTGCTTGAGATTTTTTTCATGTGCAACTGTTTTTTTCTTTTCCAAGAAAATTATAAACAATAGAAGATTTCATTCATTTATTTGTCTTTGTAATAGTACCTGTCACCCGAAGAAAGTTACAGAAAATTAAGGCAGAGATTTTGTGGTCTATTAGGGGGTTTCTTTTTAAGGGGATTTCCACATCAGCAAATGTTCAGCCAAACTGTATTTTCATTCTAAGAAATTATATCTATTTAGTGGTTAATATTATAAGTAGAAAATTAGTACTTGCATTTATATCAAAATTAGATACTCTTATTCCAGATCCATTGATATTCCATCTCTGCTATGTGGTCCAATAAAAAAAAAATCAACAGTGTGGATTACTTGATTTGAGCAACATAGAGGTTTCCACTTGCAGTAATAAAATGCATTCTTTAAAAAGAAATGTGGAATTTATTTCTCAATAAGTATCTATTTATTACTATTAAAGATGTTGTGGAAAGAGAGCATACTGATTTAATTATAGGATTTGGCAATGGAGAGTAAGGTTGGATCAGACCAAACTTCCCACCATGAATAACTACAAAAGATAGATAAAATTCATTAAATCATAAGCAACATCCCAGCTGTTTAAATGTAGTATACAACAAGTGAACAGAGAGAACAGAGAGCACTTGTGCAGTCAAGATTTTGGAGGCAAGGAAAAGATATTGAAATAAACCTTTTAGCCCTAGTGCCTTCTGTTATCAATTATTTGCCAGTTAATATTGAGGATGATAGAAGCAGAGCAGGAAATGGTGGCCTAGGGCTTGTGGCAAACTAGTTGGTCTGGGAGGATAATCACTGGAGTTCAAGGCTATCAAGGCAATCAACACTTGAAGAAAAGGAACTGTAGAGAAATAAGTTCAACATTCTAGACAATCTCCTTTCAAGGAAAGTACCAACTCTTTTTTTTTTTTTTAAAGATTTTATTTATCTATTTGACAGAGATCACAAGTAGACAGAGAGGCAGGCAGAGAGAGAGAGAGAGAGAGAGAGAGAGAGGGAAAGAGGGAAGCAGGCTCCCTGCCGAGCAGAGAGCCCGATGCGGGACTCGATCCCAGGACCCTGAGATCATGACCCGAGCTGAAGGCAGCGGCTCAACCCACTGAGCCACCCAGGCGCCCCGAAAGTACCAACTCTTAAGATGTGCACGTGAGGTGAGAGGTCAAGAAATAAGCAAAGGTACTGCTAATGGACTGAAACCTGTAAGCAGAGTTTCGTTGTCATTGTTGAAGTCTCATGATGCTGAGGAGGTATCTGACTTCAGGGCTGCCCAAGTAGGAGGACCATAATGAGCACTTCGGTGAGCATTCAACAGAGATGTTTAAAACATTGGAGCCTGGAATGTAAGGGAAAACAATAAATAGAAGAGCCCTCACAAAATCTGAAATACTGCTTTAAATCATCTCAAACCCTAACTGGATCAAAGTAATCTACCCATGATCTATTTGATTTCCAGAAGAAGATTAAATCCTCTCTGGATGTAGTAACTATAATCTATCATGTCTGAAGTTTTACATAAAATGTCCCTATTCAAAATTGATAGGCATGTCAGAAAACAGGACCAAATGAATGAAAGCCAAGTGAAAAAATACAGTAGAAATAAACTCATAAATGATCCAGATATTGGAATTACCTGATGATCTTTACATAATTAATATGTTCATAAAGCTAGGGGAAATATTAAAACTACAGCCCGAAATCTGGAAAATATAAAAAAAGGAACAAAATTTTAGAGCTTAAAATTTTAATAACTGAAATTAAAAATTTAATAGATGGATTTAATAACCAATTAGATACAGCAAAAGAAATGATTAGTGAACTGGAGAATAAGTTTATGGAATGTAACCATATTGAGGCATCAGGAAAAACTAAGGACAAATGTGATGGAGTAAGAAGATCTAATATGATCGGGTCCCACAAAAGAAGAAGGAGACATACCTCAATTTGAAGAGATAATCGTTAAGAATTCTAAGGCTGATAGGGGTACCTGGGTGACTCAGTCAATTAAGTGGCTGACTCTTGGTTTTCATTTTGGGTCATGGTCTTGGGTTGTGGGGTCCAGCCCCACACTAGGCTTCACACTTAGCATGGAGTTTTCTTGAGATTCTCTCCTCCTTCTGCCCTTCCTCCCGCTCATGCACTCTGTCTCTCAAATAAATAAATAAAATCTTAAAAAAAAAAAAGGAATTCTAAACTTGATGTAAGTGTCAAGACAGACTAAAAAACCTCTAGAAATTCTACAGGGAACAAAATTAAAAGCACACCAGAGCACATCATCAAAAAAGGAAATTTGTAAAAGTGTTCAATCCAGAGAAAACAAAGACATATTGTCAAAGGAACATAATAAGACTGAAAGAAGTTTTCTTAGCACAAATTTTCAAAGCTTGAAAACAACAGAAACGATTTTTAAAGTCTTAAAAATGTGCTGAGCCATACACACATTTTAAAAAAATGAAGGTGGAATTAAAAAACCCAAATAACCCTGAGAGGATGTGTCATTAGTAGACACATACTAAAAGAAATGTGAAAGGAAAATTATGCCCAAGGGAATTGCAGCAAAGCAGGAAGGAATGAAGAACAATGGAAAATGTAAATACCTGGGTAAATCTGTATGAATATTGACTTTTAAAAACAATTAAAAATGGTCTTACGTACTTTCAAATATATGTAGAATTTAAGCATATGAAAACTATAACACCAGTTTGGGAGCAGGGAAAACAGGAAATGGTAAAAGTACAATTTAAGATGATTCTAAGTGGAGGATGCCTCCTGTGATCTCTAAGGTAAACACTAACCAGTAATGTAAACAGAGATCATTACCACATTAATAGCAATTAAAAAATAAAAGAAGTTCATTAAAAGATGTAAGAAATTTTTAAAATAGGAAACAAAACAAATCAAGTTTAAGAAAGAAAGTAAGGGTTGCTGGAGTGGAGGGGGATGGGATGGATGGGGTGGCTGGGGGGAATGGACAACGGGGAGGGTTATGTGCTATGGTGAGTGCTGTGAATTGTGTAAATCTGATGAATCACAAACCTATACCCCTGAAACAAATAAATAATAAATAAATAATGCATTTTATGTTAGTAAAAATAAATAAAATAAAATAAAGGTAATAAATACTTAAAACAAATAGTAAATAATAAAATGTAAGACAAAAAACTCAAGTGTAGCAGTTGCTGCATTAAATATAAATTGACTAAATAATGCAACTAAGTGGCAAGCTCTTCAGATTGGATTAAAAGACAAAAACCAAAGAATTAACTGCTTCTAAGACACAGAAAATTAGCCTTACAGGACAAAGAAAAATTAGTGTTCAGGACAAAGAAAAACACTTGATAATGATAAAGTGTCAGTTATCAGGAAGATGTAGCAAATTTCACATCTGTATTGCTTCCCTTTCCCTCCTCTCTGTGTCTGTCTCTCTCTCTACATTTAGACATAAAGACCAAGAATATATATATATATGACATTGAGCTACAAAGAAAAAAGTTCCTTATAGATCTTGGCTATCAGCCTTTTGTCTGTACTGTCATTTGCGAATATCTTCTCCCATTCCGTGGGTTGCCTCTTTATTTTGCTGACTGTTTCCTTTGCTGTGCAGAAGATTTTGATCTTGATGGAGTCCCCAAAGTTCATTTTCACTTTTGTCCTTTGCCTTTGGAGACTTATCTTGAAAGAAGTTGCTGTGGCCGTTGTTGAAGAGGTTACTGGCTATGTTCTCCTCTAGGATTTTGATAGGCTTCTGCCTCATGTTGAGGTCTTTTATCCATTTTGAGTTTATCTTTGTGTATGGTTTAAGAGAATGGTCGAGTTTCATTCTTCTAATCATAGCTGTCCAATTTTCCCAGCACCATTAATTGAAGAGACTGTCTTTTTTTCTACTGTGTATTCTTTCCTGCTTTGTTGAAGATTAGTTGACCATAGAGTTGCGGGTCCATATTTGGTCTCTCTACTCTGTTCCACTGGTCTATGTGTCTGTTTTTGTGCCAGTACCATGCTGTCTTGGTGATCACAGCTTTGTAGTAAAGCTTGAAATCAGGCAGTGTGATGCCCCCAGTTTTGTTTTTCTTTTTCAACATTGCCTTAGCAATTCAGGGTCTTTTCTGGTTATATACAAATTTTAGGATTGTTTGCTCCAGCTCTTTGAAAAATGCTGGTGGAATTTTGATCGGGATGGCATTGAAAGTATAGATGGCTCTAGGCAGTATAGACATTTTAACAATGTTTATTCTTCTGATTCATGAGTATGGAATGCTCTTCCATCTTTTTGTGTCTTCTTCAATTTCTTTCACGAGTGTTCTGTAGTTCCTCGAGTATAGATCCTTTACCTCTTTGGTTAGGTTTATTCCCAGGTATCTTATGGTTCTTGGTGCTATAGTAAATGGAATCAATTCTCTAATTTCCCTTTCTATTTTTTCATTGTTAGTGTATAAGAAAGCAACGGATTTCTGTACATTGATTTTTGTATCCTGCCACATTACTGAATTGCTGTATGAGTTCTAGTAGTTTGGGGGTGGAGTCTTTTGGGTTTCCCATATAAAGTATCATGTCATCTGCGAAGAGGGAGAGTTTAACTTCTTCTTTGCCAATTTGAATAACTTTTATTTCTTTTTGTTGTCTGATTGCTTGCTGTTGTCTTAAGTGACATATATGGAATGGAGTACCTAAAACTACAGAATGTAGAATCATCTGGCTGGTTAGTTGGTAGAGCATGTGACTCTTGATCTCAGGGTTGAGTTTAAGCTCCACAATGGATGTGAGACTTTCTTAAAAACAACAATAAACCCTGCAGAATATACATTTTTCAAGTGTCCCAAAACAAGTTTCAACAAAGTTAAGAGTTTAAATTATAAGTCCTAGAGAAATTATTCAGAAAGAAAAGAAAAACAAATTAATATACCAGTATCAGGAGTGGTAAAGGAGGAGATCACTATGGATCCTATAGAAATTTTTTTTTCAAGATTTTACTTATTTGTCAGAGAGAGACCTAACAAGAGAGGGAACACAAGCAGGAGTATTGGGAGAGGGAGAAGCATGCTTCCCCTGAGCAGGTTGGGATCATGATCTGAGCCAAAGGCAGACACCTAACTACTGAGCCATCCAGGCATCCCTGGATCCTATAGAAATTTTTACAACACCTTGCCAGTAAATTTGACAATTTAAATAAAGTAGATAAATTCTTTGCAAAACATAACATACAAGAGTTGACTTAAGAAATTTTAAACCTGAATAATTTAATATCTATTGATGAAATTGTACCCATAATTAAGAACCTCTCAGGAGGAAAATTTTCAACCCAGAAAGCTTTACTGGTAAATTATTGGAAACATTTAAGACAGAAATAACGCTAATCTTATGCAAATTCCTCCAGACAGTAGAATAAAAGAAAGACAAAACAATTCTTAGCTTGTTTTCTAAGGCTAGCATAATCTTGATACCAGTACCTGACATGAATATTATAAGAAAATCAAATTACAAGGCAATGTCAGGAACACAGATGAAAATATACCAAATCAAATATTAGCAAATAATATCTGCTGATATATTACCCAGGTGGTTTATTGTACAAGTGCAATGTTGGTTCACCACATGAAAATCAGTCAATGCTGATTACCATATTAAGAGATTAAACAAGGAAACCATATTTCCCCCTTTCTAAATATACATATATGCTAAACATCTAAATATGTATAAACAATTGATAACATTTGTTACTCATTAATTACAAATAAGAGTCTCAGAAAATTAAGATAGAAAATATCTTCTTCAGTCTGATAGAAGATATCTACAAATACAACAATCTAATATTCATTTAAAGATAAAATATTAAAAGATTTTCCTGTGAGATCAGATATAAGACAAGGAGATTTGCTACCATAACTCCTATTTAACATTTTATTTTTTTATTAACATATAATATGTTAATTGTTTCAGGGGTATAGGTCTGTGAATCATCAGGCTTATACAATTCACAGCACTCACCATAGCACATACCCTCCCCAATGTCCATAAACCAGCCACCCTCCCCTGCAACCCCAGCAACCCTCAGTTTGTTTCCTGAGATTACTAGTCTCTTATGGTTTGTCTCCTTCCCCAGTCCCATCTTGTTTATAACTCCTATTTGACATTTTAATAGAAGTTCTAGACTAGTGGAATAAAGTAAGAAAAGGAATTCAGAGGTAAGGATGAAAAAATAAATGAAATATATTATCATTTTTAGATATGATTATGTATGTAGACAATTCAAAATAATTTATAGATAAGTTATTAGAATTATATCAAAAACTAATGATGTACTATATCCTGGCTAATTCTATTTAAATTAAAAAAAAAAGAACTATTAAGTGTACTTAGAAAGCTCAGTGGTATAAAAACAGCATTCAAAAATCAGTGGTATTACTAAATAGTAATAACAAATAAGATTAAGGCAAAAACTTTTTAAATTATAAATTTATTTTTTTAAATAAAAAATTTAAATACCAAAAACCTAGTAATAAATTTAATGGGAGCCATACAAGAGCACAGAAGCCTTGAAATATTACTGAGAGGGGGTACCTGAGTGGCTCAATCGAATAAGCATCTGCCTTTGGCGTGGGTCATGATCCTGGGGTCCTGGGGTTGGCTCCCTGTTGGCCTTCCTGCTCAGAGGGTTGTCTGGTTCTCCCTTTCCCTCTGCCCTGCTTGTGCTCTCTCTCACACACTCTCAAGTAAATAAATAATATCTTTAAAAAATTACCAAGAGAAATTAAAGACCTAAATATGTAGAATAATATGTTGTGTTCATGGATAAAATTATTAAATGTTACAATGATATCATTGCCTCCATATTAACCTATAAATTAATGCAATCTCAGTTAAAATTCCATAGTTTTTTTTTAGAGGAAATGTAAGGTTGATCCTAAAGTTTTTACCAAAAAGCAAGGAATTGAGAATAGATAAGGTAACCTATGTGAACAAAGCTGGAAGACTTAGACTATTGGATATCAAGTCTTATTAAGAGTTATAGGAGGGGCGCCTGGTGACTCAGTCCATTCAGGATCTGACTCTTGATCTCAGCTCAGTCTTGATCTCAGGGTCATGAGTTCAAGCCCTGCATTGGGCTAAAGAGTTATACCGATCAAGAGTATCTGGCCCAAGGATAGACAAATTGGTGAATAAAACAGAGTAATTCAGAAACAGATCCATGCATAATTGGAAACTTGATTTAAACAAAATATTACTGTAGCAGATAGTCTCATATATAGATAGTGCTGGACCAACTGGATATTCATGAGGAAAAAACTTGATCCCCACCTTAGACAAGCCACAAAAATCAAATTCAGGTGAAATAAAAAAAAAAAAAGAACAATAAGTCTTCTGAAAGATAATGTAGGAGGGGGAGTATTTTTATGACAGAGATATGTTAAAGATTCAATAAGCAGAAAGCAAGTAATAATAACCATAAAAGTTTAATAAATTTAATTAAAATTAACTCCTCTTTATAAAAAATTACCATGAAGAGAGTGAAAGACAATCCACAGAAGATATTTGCAATATGTAGTACATACAATAGATGACTTATGCGAATTACTTAGTAAGTCTAACAAACCAGTAAGAGAAAGAACAATTTAATTAATACATAAGAAACTTTCCCAAAGGGGTATATATCCAAATGACCAATAGCATTAAAAAAAACCCTCAAATTTTTAGTCATCAGGGAAGTGTAAGTTAAAATATAATGAAATATAACTGTGTATCTACCAGAATTTCAAAAATTAAAAATCTGGAAATAGCAAGAATTGAAGAGGATACAGAACACCTAGAACTTTTGTGTACTGTTGGTGGGAATGTAAATTTGCAAAACCACTTTGGAAAACTGATAGTACACTTAGCCTCTAACTCAGTTCTACCCCTACATTTGTTCCTAATATAAATGCTTATATATGTGCATTAGAAAACAGGTACCAGGGGCACCTGGGTGGCTCAGTGGGTTAAGCCTCTGCCTTTGGTTCAAGTCATGGTCTCAGGGTCCTGGGATTGAGCCCTGCATCGGGCTCTCTGCTCAGCAGGGGGCCTGCTTCCCCCCCCCCCCCCCCCCCCCCCTCCCTCCCTGCCTACTTGTGATCTCTCTCTCTCTCTGTCAAATAAATAAAATCTTAAAAAAAAAAAAAAAAGAAGAAAGGTACCAGAATGTTCAGAGCACTACTGTTTGTAATAGCTCCACACAACTCAAATGCCTGTAAATGGGATGGATAAATAAATTTGGATATATTTCTGCAAAGGACCTATGCAACATTGAAAACTATAGGGACACCTATAAATCTGACAAACTGTTGAGTGAAAGAACTCAGACACCTAAGAGCACATGTTGTGTGTATACTTTGTATGATCGTCTGATTTGAAGTTCAAAAACAGTGACAACTAATCTTATGGAGATTATAATTAGATGAGCAGATTCCTTTCGAGTGGTATTTACTGGAATATGGCACAAAGGAGATTCCTGGGATGCTGGTAATAGTCTACATCTTGACGTGTGTGGTAGTTGGATGGTTGTGTTTCCTTCCTAAAAATTCTTTGAGCTGTATACTTAAGATTTGTGCATTTTCCTGTATGTAATATATTAAAAAATTCAAAAATAAGTAGAGTACACTTAAATAAAATATTTTATTTATTTATTTATTTATGAGAACAAGAAAGGAAGAGAGGAGGAGCAGAGGGGAAGGGGGAGGGAGAGGGACAAGCAGACTCTGGGCTGAGTGCAGAGCCTAACCTGGGGCTCAGTCCCAGGACCCTGAGATCATTATCCAAGATCACAGCCTTGCGATCACTGCCTCAGGACCCCAGTGGAAATCAAGAGTTGGATGCCTAGTCAACTGTGCCACCCAGGTTACTGATATCTGTTAGTCATGCCTGCAGGGATAGTCTTGACCTATTAATTCCCTATTAATTCCCATTTGTATCCAATTCCAAGGCTAAGCCCACTACAATTTTTTTCACCAAGAAGGCTCTATAATTGACATACAAAATGGAAAAGGCTTAAATTGAACTTTGATGCTCGAATTGACATAACACTATCTCCCCAGCATTCTACTTACAGGCAAAGAATCAGAATTTTTAGCCAAAACTAAAATATTTTGCACAAAATAGCTGACACCTGGATGCATCCTTGCTCGTTGCACTTTGTCTTTTAAGGTTGCATATTTTAAAACATCTGGATGTCCTCTTTAGAAAAATGTCTACTCAGGTCCTCTGCCCATATTTTAATTGGATTGTCTGATTTTTTTTTTGTGTTACACTGTATGAATTTTTTATATGTTTTGGATATTAACCCCTATCAGATAAAACATTTGCATATATCTTTTCCCATTCAGTAGGTTGTCTTTTAGTTTTGTTGATTATTTCCTTCCCTGTGCAGAAGCTTTTTATTTTGTTGCAGCCCTAGTGGTTTTTTGTTTGTTTTGTTTTGTTTTTATTTTTCTTGCCTTAGGAGAAAATTATTGGAATGGCTGATGTCAGAGAAATTACTTCTCTGTAAATTACTTCTCTGTAAATTACTTCTCTGTAAGAAATTATTCTCTTCTAGGATTTTTATGGTTTTATATCTCAAATTTAGGTCTTTAATCCATTTTGAGTTTATTTTTGCGTATGGTGTTAGAAAGTGGTCCAGTTTCATTCTTTTACATGTAGCTGTCCAGATTTCTTAGCACCAGTTATTGAAAACACTGTCTTGAACACTGGGTCTTATATACAACTAATGAATCATTGAACACTAGATCAAAAACCAATGATGTGCTATATGTTGGCTAACTGAACATGATAATAATAAAAGACTGTCTTTTCCCCATTGTATATTCTTGCCTCCTGTGTCATAGCTTAATTGGCCATGCATATGTTGGTTTATTTCTTGGATCTCTATTCTGTTCTGCTGATCTGTGTGTTTACTTTTGTGTCCGTTTTCATGTTTTGATAACTATAATTTTGAGGTATATCTTAAAATACAGAAGTGTGATACCTCCAGCTTTGTTCTTTCTCAGGTTTTCTTTTATTACTCAGGGTCTTGTGTGGTTCCATATAAATTTTAGTAGTATTTGTTCTAGTTTTGAGAAAAATGCTATTGGTGTCTTGATAGGGATTGCATTGAATCTGTAGGTTGCCTTAGGTAATATGCACATTTTGACAGTATTAATTCTTCCAGTCCATGAGTATCTTTTCATTTGTTTGTGTCATTTTCAATTTCTTTCATCAGTGTTTTATAGTTTTCAGAGTACAGGTCTTTTACCTCTTTGGTTATGTTTATTTCTAGGCATTTTTTTTTTGATGGAGTTGTAAATGGAGTTGTTTTTTAGATTTCAGTTTCTGTGACTTCATTGTTAGTGTACAGAAATACTACTGATTTCTGGGTATTAATTTTGTATCCTGCCACTTTACTGAATTTGTTATAATGGTTTTTTTGTGGAATCTTGAGGATTTTTTATGTATAGTATTATGTTATCTGTGAATAATGACAGTTTAACTTCTTCTTTACCCACATGGATACATCTTATTTCTTTTTCTTATGTAATTGTTGTGGCTAGGACTTCCAGTACTATCTTGAATAAAAATGTCAAGAGTGGATATTCTTGTCTTATTCCTGACCTTAGAGGGAAAGCACTCAGTTTTTCACAATTGAGGTTGATGTTAGCTATGGGTTTTCATGTATGGCCTTTATTATGTTGAGGTATGGTCCCTCTAACCCCATTTTTTTTTTTTTTTTTTTTAGTTTTTGTCATGAATAAATGTTAAATCTTATCAAATGTTTTTTCTGCATCTACTGAGATGATCATATGGTTTTTATCCTTTGTTTTCTTGATGTGGTTTATGATATTGACTGATTTGTGAATATTGAGCCATCCTTGCATTCCAGAATAAATCTCATCTGATCTGAAGAATAATTGGTTATTATTAATATTTTTTTTTGGTGATCTTTTTAATGTATCACTGTATGTGGTTTGCTAAAATTTTGTTCAGGAGTTTTGCATCTATGTTCATCAAGGATATTGGCCTGTAGTTTTCTTTTTTGTAGTATTTTTTTCTGGTTTTGGTATCAGAGTAATGCTGGCCTCATAGAATGTATTTGAAAGCTTACCTTCCTCTTCAATTTTTTTTTTAATAGTTTGAAGAAAATGGATATTAACTCTTCTTTAAATCTCTGGTAGAATACTTGTGAATCCATCTGGTCCTGGCCTTATTTTTTGGTTGTTTTTGATTACTGATGCAATTTTATTATTTGTAATTGTTTATTCAGATTTTCTCATTCTTCCTGGTTCAGTTTGGAATATTGAACATTTTTAGGAATTTATACATTTCTTCTAGGTTGTCCAGTTTGTTGGCATATAATTTTTCATAGTATTTTCTTATAATCCTTTGTATTTTTGTGGTATCAATTGTTACTTCTCTCTCTCATTTCTGATTTTACTTATCTGGGTTCTTTCTCTTTTTCTCTTGATTAGTCTGGCTAAGGGTTTGTCAATTTTGTTTGCTTTTGCACAGAACCACCTTTTGGTTTCACTGATGTTTTTCATATTGTTCTTTAGTCTTTATATCATTTATTTCTGCTCTGATCTTTATTATTTCCTTTCTTCTGTTCACCTTGGGTTTTGTTTATTCTTTTTCTAGTTCTTTTAGGTGTAAGGTTAAAGTTTTTGAGTTTTTCCTGTTTCCTGAGGTAGGCCTGTATTGCTTTATACTTCCCTCTTAGAGCTACTTTCATTGTGTCCCAGAGATTTTGGATTGTTGTGTTTTTATTTTCATTTGTCTCCTTGTATTTTTTGATTTCTTCTTTGACTGCTTCATTAACTCATTGGATGTTTAATAAGGTTTTTTAGTCTCCATATGTTTGTGTTTTTTCTAGCTTTTTTCTTGTTATTTATTTGCACCCTTGTGGTTGTTTTTAATCTTCTTAAATTAATTTAGGCTTGTTTTATGGCTTAGCTTATGATCTATCCTGGAGAATGTTCCATGTGCACTTGAAAAGAATATGTATTCTGGGACACCTGGATGGCTCAGTTAGTTGAACATATAGCTCTTGTTTTCTGCTCAGGTCATGATCTCATGGGTTGTGAGATCAAGCCCCTCATCAGATTCCATGCTCAGTGGGGAGTCTGTTTAAAGAGTCTCTCCCTTGCCTCACCCCTCTCTCTCTCTCTCAAATAAATAAGTAAGTCTTTAAAAAAAAGAATGTGTATTCTGTTGTTTTTGGATGGCATGCTCTGTATATGTCTGTCTGGTCCAATATGTCATTGAAAGACATTGTTTCCTTATTCATTTTCTGTCTTGATAACCTGTCTATTGATGTAAGTGGAGTGTTAAGATCCCCTCCTGTTATTGTATTACCATCAGTTTCCCTCTTTATGCCCATTAATATTTGCTGATGTATTTAGGTGCTTCAGTGTTGGGTTCCTAGATATTTACAATTGTTATAGCCTCTTGTTGGATTGAGCCCTCTATCCTTATATAATTCCCTTCATTGTCTCTTGTTACAGTCTTTGTTTTTTGTTTTTTTTTAATTTAATTTAATTTTTTATTTAATTTCTTTTCAGTGTAACAGAATTCATTGTTTATGCACCATACCCAGTGCTCCATGCCATACGTGCCCTCCATAATACTCACCACCTGGCTCCCCCAACCTCCCACCCCCAGCCCCTTCAAAACCCTCAGATTGTTTTTCAGAGTCCATAGTCTCTCATGGTTCATCTCCCCTTCCAATTTGCCTCAGCTCCCTTCTCTTCTTCATCTCCCTATGTCCTCCGTGTTATTTGTTATGCTCCACAAATAAGTGAAACCATATGATAATTGACTCTCTCTGCTTAACTTACTTCATTCAGCATAATCTCTTCCAGTCCTGTCCATGTTGATACAAAAGTTCGGTATTCATCCTTTCTGATGGAGGCATAATACTCCATAGTGTATATGGACCACATCTTTCTTATCCATTCGTCCGTTGAAGGGCATCTTGGTTCTTTCCACAGTTTGGTGACCGTGGCCATTGCTGCTATGAACATTGGGGTACAGATGGCCCTTCTTTTCACTCCATCTGTATCTTTGGGGTAAATACCCAGTAGTGCAATGGCAGGGTCATAAGGAAGCTCTATTTTTAATTTCTTGAGGAATCTCCACACTGTTTTCCAAAGTGGCTGCACCAACTTGCGTTCCCACCAACAGTGTAAGAGGGTTCCCCTTTCTCCACATCCTCTCCAACACACGTTGTTTCCTGTCTTACTAATTTTGGCCATTCTAACTGGTGTAAGGTGGTATCTCAATGTGGTTTTAATTTGAATCTCCCTGATGGCTAGTGATGATGAACATTTTTTCATGTGTCTGATAGCCATTTGTATGTCTTCATTAGAGAAGTGTCTGTTCAAGTCTTCTGGCCGTTTTTGCTACAGTCTTTGTTGTCTGATGTGAGTATTGCTACCCTGGCTTTCCTCCCCCCACGTTTCCATTTGCATAGTAAATGTGTTTTCATCCCTTCACTTTCAGTCTGTATTCTTTTTTAGGTCTGAGATGAGTCTTTATGGGTCCTGTTATTTTTTTTTTAATCCATTATGCCCTCTATGTCTTTTGATTGGAACATTTAGGCCATTTACATTCTAAGTAATTATTAATAGATATGTGCTTATGGCCATTTGAAAAATTTGTTTTCTGGGTGCCTGGGTTAAGCCTCTGTCTTCGGCCCGGGTTATGATCTCAAGGTCCTGGGATCGAGCCCCGCATTGGGTGCTCTGCTTGGCAGGGAGCCTGCTTTCCCCCCTCTCTCTCTGCCCCCTGCTCTGCCTACTTGTGATCTCTCTCTCTGTCAAATAAATAAATAAAATCTTTTTTAAAAAGTTTGTTTTCTGGTTTTTGTAGTTCTTTGTTTCTTTCTTCTTATCTTGCCCTTTCTTTGTGATTAATAAGTATCTCTAGTGCTTTGGTTGGCTTGCTTTCTCTATTTTTTTTTTTTTTTTTGTGTGTATCTATCATAGGTTTTGGGTTTGTGGTTACTATGAGGTTCATATATAACATCCTAAGTAAACAGGAGTCTGTATTGATTTGATGGTCATTAAAGTTGAAATATGTTCTAAAAAAACAAAAAAGAAAAAATGAAAGAAAAAAGTTTTTTTCTTTATCTTTTCTTCCCTTTTGACTCCCTTCTCCACATGTTGTCATATTTTATGTTTTTTTAAATTTATATTGTTATTATGTCTAATTTTGGTCATTTCTTTTCCATTTTAAAGAAATCCCTTCAAAATTTCTCATAATTCTGGTTTAATGGTGGTAAACTCCTTTACTTTGGTTTGTCTGGGAGACTCTTTATGTCTCCTTTAAATCTGAATGATAACTTTCCTGGGTATTATTACAGGTTTTCTCCTTTTAGCACTTTAAATATGTCATGCCACTCTTTTCTGCCCTGCAAAGTTTCTGCTGAAAAATCAGTTGGTAGTCCTGTAGGCTTTCCCTTGTAAGTATCTTTTTGTTCCTTTCTTGCTATTTTTAGGATTATCTCATTATCTTTAACCTTTGACATTTTAATTGTTTTGTACTAGGGTGGATTCATCTTGTCTGGATTTGTAACTCTGTGTTTCTTGGACTTGGATGTCTATGTTCCTAAGTAGGGGTCTACTTAAAATATATTACATTTTTAGTTTCATTAATTTTTTAAAAACTATGAGCTCTGAATATTTAAAAAATGAAATACTGGTATTAGTGTACTATTTCAGAACTATAATGAATAAATACTGAAATGCCAGTTTATCATTTTTCTGCAGTAATATAATCAGATTAATTGGAGAGTCTAGCATTAAAATGACTGATCATTAATTTCCATTTCTGCTTGGCATTAATTAAAGCCAAAGTCATCTAATAAAGTGAGGCCAGAGGGAGGGGCATTGAAACTGAATCTAGTTAAACACACTGTTATCTTTTCAAGTGGTGAATCAGCCAGGGGTCAGTTGGAGGAAAAAGGAACACTTTGGCTACAGAGAATCAGATGCTCAAAAAATTACTGCAGTTGAAGGGAAGTATAGTAAGCTGAGTCTCTCTGAAAGACTCCTAGAATAAAATAGGTAACTGACCTGCCAGTGAATAAAATAGGTAACTACCTGCCAGGTAGAGCTGTCCTCTACCACAGTCAGGAAGTTGGAGGATCAGGAGGACCCATTAGAACCGGTGGGTTCAAGAGCAGTCTTCCGTACTTGCAGTCCAGGGTCAGGAAGCTTCTGTACCTGTTTCTTCAAATACCTCTTGACCACAACAAAGTTGGCAATTGGATGCAGGAACATGGATTCCAGTGGCCACCAGCACTAGAACAACTGTCTTTCAACATCCAAAAAGAACATGATGGGACATTGTTGTGCCATTGCGGAAAACCATATACCTCCATATCTTTGCTTGCCAGAAGCAACCTCCAAAAGCACCAGGAA
Organism: Enhydra lutris kenyoni; assembly: GCF_002288905.1. Lineage (NCBI taxonomy): Eukaryota > Metazoa > Chordata > Mammalia > Carnivora > Mustelidae > Enhydra > Enhydra lutris. The sequence goes on along the minus strand of NW_019154108.1, from coordinate 15,852,272 downwards.
CATTCCTCTGTCTGTCTCATTTCTGCTTCCAAATCTTAAATAAATGGATCTAAGTGGTAGGACCACTTCTAGAACTCAGCTGTGAGTGTGAGAAATCTGGCTTTTAGTTTTTCCACTGTCTATAGTTCAATGAGACACAGCTCACAAGAAATAGAGTTGAGCAAACCAGTCCATCATACCCATTATGACTGATGTTAAAACTATACCATAGTGAGTGCATGTTCAATATTACTTTTCATGACAGAGTAGAAGATTACAAAAAGAGACCTATGTCTACTTACATTAGGTATTTAGAGTGATGAAATGCATAAAAACATAAAGTTGAATGTGGTTTTCAGAGACTGGAGGGAAGGGAAAATGGGGAGTTGTTCAGTGGTAGAGAGTTTTAGTCATAAAGTCAGTTCTAGAGACCTATTCAACAATGTACATATAGTTAGTACTGTAGTGTGCACTTAAACATTGTTAAGATGGTAAATTCATGAGTTTTTTTTTAGCACAATACAAAAATAACAAAATTTCAAAAAAAGAAATAAAGAGACCAATGTACTTCAAGGACTTTGCAGTTGCCTCCAAATTCTAGGCATGATGATCATTATTTTCATACTTGAAATGGTGCATATCAGCTATCATCACCTGAAACTCAAATGCCAGATGTTTTGGATTTAGTTTGTGGTCATATTTTGTAACATTAAGGGTAAAACCACCTAAAAGAAATATCTATCTACAGTAGGCAATATTTAATTCTTTCAGAATTTTTTAAAAATAAGTAATTGGTCTCAAGCTAAATTAGAACTTCTTCCCTAGAAGCTCTGGTTGGGAAAAAATATTCTGAGTGTTGGTAGCATAAATATTTTGCTTAAGTATATCTGCTTATACAAAATTTAAAAGCTCTGAGATGATATTTCCAGAATATATTAACCCAATAGAACAGACACAACGTAGAACTTTTAAGCCACTTGCAAGATCACTAGTTCACTGTGAAGTTTGTCATTCTGTTTTTGTGTTTTACAAACATATTTGAAAATGTAAATTACACAAATACTAGTGACTGGATGGAGCAGAAAGCCCATATTTGATCTCTGGATTTAGATACTTATTTTATGTCTAAAATTGCCAAGTACTTAAAGCATAAAATTAAGAAGTTTATGGAGATTGCAAATGGCAACGGTAATTGTAATCTGTAACTGGCTCCAGTAAATCCAAAAATCCCTGTGAGATTCATATCAAGAATTGTTTCAGTGTTTTGTGGCTTTATTGTTTGTATGTGTGTGGGATAATTGATTTTTGGAGGGAGAATAGGGATAAATTTTTTTTTAACAAATAACAAGGAGTCGAATTAATCTGACGTTTGCAAAGCTTACATAAATTTCTTAGGATTATTTTTTTCAATTCATGAATGACTTCTTATATGTAATTCCCAGATAAGCATTTTCTCAAGTCTCATTTTCAGTTTTCAAATATGGTGGCAACATTTTTGGAAAAGTCAGATGGAAATGACATGATCCATTGCCTATTCCCTCAATCAGTGTTTTTCCCCAGGTCAACAAAAAATATGGAATTTCATCGCATTTTCTCATTTAGTCAGAGCTTTTGCTATTTCCAGGCATATGCTTAATGGCTTTTAAAGAGGGAGTTTATCCTCCTACCCCTCTCTGGGTTGAAGTTCTTAGCATATTACAAAGGAGAAGCAATTCCCCAACTGTTCCCCTGATCTCACCCCCTCAAAGCCTGGGTTTGAACAAAAGGCACTTTAGTACGGAGATACAGATTTTGCACATGTTTCTTATCTCAGTAAAGCTGACTTTAAAGGTCAGGTTTAGGGTGATCTCTTTAAACTCACTGGATTCCCTCACCCTATGTCTGTTTTTAAAAATAATTTGATAATATGCAGAGCTGATCCAGACAATACAGAGAATTTGTCTGAATTACAGGCCAACTCTTGGAAGGAAAATTAAAAAAATCAGTCCATTGTATGACATCCAGATATCTGGATATTTGATATGGGAAAGACAATACATCTGGGTGGGGAGCTGTGTGCCAGGATCCTGAGTGGCACCAGAAGTGAAGGAGAAAAAGAAGAACCAGGACCAAGAGAACTAAAGGGAAACCATGGAATGAGGAATAGGAGAAAGGGAGTAGACCAGACTACACACAAGAAGTTTCAGAGATATGAAGGTCCGAGATGAGAGGTGGGGCATATGTTGGGCTGAAGGTCAGAGCAAGGCCAATGGAGTCAGGCTATTGTCAGGTTTTGGCCTTGCTGAAATGCAGGCTCAATACCTCTGATGTTATCAAGAATACACCAAGGATTTTCACACCCTTTAAACAAATGAGAAGTCAAGAAACTAGTTTCATTAGCTTTGTTGTATTACTGAAGAGTCTTAGCTCAAATATCAGCCTTTGGCAGGGTCACCTCTGTGACATGATAAAGAGCATCCAAAGACATTCGGATACCACAAACAGTGATAGTCACACTCATAGAGATCTAATCTTTATTTTCAAATTACAGATCTCCTTGGAGGAGTGGCAAACTAAGTCCTAACAGTTTAATTTGCTGTTAGGATAATGGTAACAGCATTAGAATGAGTTAAGGAATATTCTCGTTTCTGTCTTCTGGAAGAGACTATAAAGGATTTGTATCATTTATTCCTTAAATATCTGGTAGAATTTATTAGTGAGATCAACTGAACATAATGTTTTCTTTTTTTGGAAGGTTATTAATTATTGATTCAATTTCTTTAACAGATATAGGCCTATTCAGATAGTCTGTTTCTCCTTGTGTGAATTTTGGTAATTTTTCTTTCAAGGAATCGGTTTACTTCATCTAAGTTATTAAATTTTTGGCATAGAGTTGTCCGTAGCATTTCTTTATTATATATTCCTTTTTAAAAAGCTTTATTGCAGAATAATTAACAACCAAAATTATATGTATTTAAGGTGCATGTTATCCTTTTAATGTCCTGGAATCTGTAGTGATGACCCCTCTTTAATTTCTGATACTGGCAGTTTGCACCTTCTTTCTTTTTTTTCCTTTGGTTAGTCTGCCTACAGACTTATTATTTTTATTGACTTTTTTTTTTTTTTTTTTTTTTTTAAAGAATCAGCTTTTGGTTTTATTGATTTTTCTTTGTTGTTTTCCTGTTTTTAATTTTATTGATTTCTGCTCTAATTTTTTATTATTTCTTCTGCTGCTTGAAGATTAAACTGTTCTTTTTATCTAATTTCCTAAGGTAGAAACTTAGATGATGAATTTCAGAGCCTTCTTTCCTAAAAATGTATCTACTGTTATGAGTTCCCTCTAAGCACTGCTTTCCCTGCATCCCACAAACTTGGAGAAGTTATACTTTCATTTTCATTTGGCTAAAATATTTAAAAAATTTTCTTGAGACTTCTTTGACCTATTCTAGTTAGAGATGTAAACTTTAAAACAATATTCCTAATTTCCCTTTTCTGGCTTTACTCCCCCCTTCCATTATTGCAATCTTCTGGTATACCATATATTTCTTTATTATGCATTTTTGATGCCTCACTTTGTGTTGAAATATAGATCCCACAAAGGCACAGCTCAGGGAACATTGTTGGTTTATTTAATGATGAAGTTGAAGTACCTGGGTCTGAGCCAGGTGTACAGTGGGCCCTTAATACATACATATGGTTGAAGTAAGAGGGATTTTATTAAAAAATTCGACTCCTAGAATGGGAAAGGGAAAGAAATAGTGCCTTTGAACCAGAGTTTTAAATTAATTAATTAATTTATTTTTAAAAGATTTTATTTATTTTATTTGACAGAGATCACAAGTAGGCAAAGAGGCAGGCAGAGAGAGAGGGGAAGCAGGCTCCCTGCCGAGCAGAGAGCCTGATGGGGGGCTTGATCCCGGGACCCTGAGACCATGACCTGAGCCGAAGGCAGAGGTTTTAACCCACTGAGCCACCCAGGCGCCCCTGAACCAGAGTTTTTAGAGTTGGATGCTGGAATTCTCTTTTAGGGGGTTTTATTTATTTGAGAGAGAGAGAGTGAATGGGAGGGAGAGGGAGAGAGAAAATGAAGCAGATTCCTTGCAGAGTGTAGAGCCGGACATGGGGGTCAGTCCCTCAACTGCAAGATCATGACCTGGGCTGAAACCAAGAGTTGGTTGCTTAACTGACGGAGCCACCCAGGTGCCCCTGGAATTTTTAGTAAGAAATTTGTGCAGTTACTGACTCATTGAAGATTACATCAAAACTAATGATGTACTATATGTCGTCTAATTAAATTTAAATTAAAAATTTTTTTTGCTTTTGAAATCTAAATGGATTTTTAAATTAGCATATAATGTATTATTTGTCCCAGAGGTACAGGTCTGTGAATCATCAGTCTTACACATTTCACAGCATTCACCATAGCACATACCCTCCCCAATGTCCATCACCCAGCCACCCTGTCCCTACCACTCCCACCCCTTATCAACCCTCAGTTTGTTTCCTGAGATTAAGAGTCTTTTATGATTTGTCTCCCTCCCAATCCCATCTTGTTTCATTTTCTAAATGGATTTTTGACCAATTAAACTGTATATGGTACTTGAGTAAAAGTTTTGTGCCCATTTGATCTCATCTGATCAGAACAGACTATGCTTTTAATATAATGAACCAGACTATTTTTATGTCTCTGAAGTATAACTGATTGCAAATTCTGACAACTCTGAGTCAGAGATCTATGATTTCCTGTTAAATTGTAAAGTTATTTACTCTCTGAATCACAGAACAGAAATCATATTTTCATGTCTATAAAGAAAAGAATTTATATAATGTGATTGATTAAGGTATTATTCATCTTTGGACTCACACACACACACAAAAGTGACATGAATTTTGTCAGGTGTTGTTTTTAGCCAAATCAGTTAGGATACAGGGTGCCTGACTGGCTACCTTAATGACCAGAATTTGAAGCAGAGGCTTATGCTTCATAAAAGTTAATCTAACAGGGGCGCCTGGGTGGTTCAGTCATTGGGCGTCTGCCTTCGGCTCAGGTCATGGTCGCGGGGTCCTGGGATCGGGTCCTGCATTGTGCTCCCGGCTCGGCGGGGGAGCCTGCTTCTCCCTCTCCCACTCCCCTTGCTTGTATTCTCTCTCTCTCTCTCTCTCTCTGTTAAATGGACAAATAAAATCTCTAAAAAAAAAAAAAAAGTTAATCTATAGCACCATTTTGTTTTATTTCTGTCACAAAACACCACTTAACAGAAGAATATGCTTCAGTAGATATCCAGGAAATATTCATTATCACCAAAGGTGCTTATTTAAAGCATTGCACTGGTGATACCGGTAGAGTTTTTCCTGGTTCTTTACAGGTATGCATTTAAACAGAAATTTCATTACCTTAAAAATACCAAAAAATCTTATACTTTCATACTACTTGGTCAACTTTTCCCTTAACTTCCTTCCTGCCTTGCCCCAGGCCAAGGGGGTTGTCAGAATGTTAAAGATAAGCCTTTATTGCATGTCCGTCATGGGTATGGTTATGGGAAGGCTATGACCTAACATATATGAGTAGAATTCCTGTGTTATTGGCCATTTCTCTCAAGTTAAACAGCTCCATTCCCAACTCTCTTGCCCGAGGAGGGCATGGGCATGATGTAGAAGTCTGAACACAGCATACCTCCACTTCTAAGACTACTTTGCAAACTAGCTTTTAGTTGGGAGGTATGAATGAAAAACTGGAAGTTGGGAGGAAGGGGAAATCATCCCCTCCTCCCCCCGTCCACCTTTCCCCTTCCTCCTCCGCCTCCTTCTAATTCCCTGCTCCTGGTGGTGCTCAGGCGACAGCTGCAGCCGCCTGGAGAGTGTGGCTTCTCAGCAACAGTGCAGGTCCTGGATTCCCGTTCAGCTCTGGTTGTGCAATTTCATTTGCAGTGGCAATGCATCAGTACCAATGACTTCATACCAGATTATGGTTTGGAAGCAACAGTAGTGTCCTGATCTTTAAGTAATTCCTTTCTCCTTTTTGCTCTTCCATCCCCTCAAATATTCTTAAAAAAAAAAAACCCAAAAGATTTTATTTATTTATTTATTTTAGAGTGCACAAGCAAGGGGAGGAGCAGAGGGAGAGGGACTAGCAGACTCCGTGCTGAGTGTGGAGCCCAGTGTGGGGCTTGATAATCAGGACTCCAAGGTCATGGCCTGAACTGAAATCAGGATTCAGGATATTCAATTGACTGAGCCACCCAGGCATCCACCCCCAACCCTGCCCAAATACCTTTATAAACAACTCCTTTGTTAAATCTTTTTTCTGTTTGATAAATCTAAAGGGAGTTTTGTCCTTGGACTAGTCTAGATATACTACATAGTTGTGATCCTAGGAAACAAAACCTAAGTGATGAATTTTGGAAACTGTTATTGGCTTGATGGTGCTTGACCATGAAGTAACCTCAAATGACAAAGAAAATGAAATACTCAGAATCTGTAACTTGTAGTGGCCTGGGATAAATTGTTTCTTAGAGGCAGGACTTTAGGAAGATGACTGTCTATTGTGACTAGCTTAGAAGTGATGATGACGAGGATTCTAGGATTTGTTGGCTGCTTCTGACTTCACCAGAGAGTTGTAGAAAAAAACAAAAAGCTCAGTAGGTTAAACTCTCAGCTCCACATTTAGAGAATCAGAGCTCTTTACTGGTAGCTCAGAAAAAAATCTTCTATTTCTTGTAGCACATAAACTCAGGACTGATGCATCTGGGAATCAGACCCAAAATTTGTCCCATGGACTGTACAACCACAATGTAATTAGACTTCACTATTTCACCAAGTGTCTTACAATTGTGGTGCTGGTTGGTAAGGAAGGGAACCTTGACAACTAGAATGGGAGTGGGGACATTGGAGAGTATTCAGATAAGTCTAAGAAACTTGAATCCCTAAAACCACCTGAGCATCCTTTGTTTTCAGAAACTTCCTCCTCCCTTATCAGCAATCTACCTTTTCCTTTCTTGAACTGTGGGCAATTACCCTGCAGGACTCAGTTGCTTTTTCTCCTCATGATCTATCCTTAACACTTATCTTTGCTTCTATACCCATAATTAGAAATAGATCACAAAATGTTCCAAAGGAGGAACATTGAAAAAATGATAGCATTTTGCCAGCTTATGTTGGAAAAACCTAGAGTACATTGGGATAGTGGCTTTTTAGTGACTAGCTCAAAAGAGCTGAATTTAATGGACCCTCTTGTTCAGTGGGGATGATAGGAACCCAAATGTCTGAGGCAGAGGCCCTATAACCATGCTTAACTACTAGGTATATTTGCATGGGGGGCTACAGTGACAATCAGTTTCAGCTTGCTGAGATTCTTGGCAATTGTTAAATTTTTTTTTTTTTTTTTTGAAAGCGAGCAAGAGAGTGCACATGTGCACAGGAGTGGAGGGGGAGGGGCAAAGGGAGAGGGAGAGAGAGAGAATCTTCAGCAGGCTCTGAACCCAGTGTGAAGCCTGAGGGAGGCTCAGTCTCACAGTCCTGAGACCAGGACCTGAGCCAAAGCCAAGAGTTGGAGGCTTGAGCCCCCCAGGTTCCCCTCCCCCTGCCTTTTATTTATTTATTTATTTTATTTTGAGAGAGAGGGAGAGAGAGAGGGCAATTGCTAATTTTTTAAATACGTGTTTTTTCTTTTAAAGATTTTATTTATTTATTTGACAGAGATCACAGGTAGGCAGAGAGGCGGCAGAGAGAGGAAGGGAAGCAGGCTCCCTGCTGAGCAGAGAGCCTGATGCGGGGCTCGATCCCAGGACCCTGGGATCATGACCTGAGCCGAAGGCAGGGGCTTTAACCCACTGAGCCACCCAGGCGCCCCAATTGCTAATTTTTAAAAAAGTCTTTAAATAAAAATATTTTGGGGGGCACGTGGGTGACTCAGTTGTTAAGCATCTGCCTTCAGCTCAGGTCATGATCCCAGAGTCCTGGGATCAAGCCCTGTCTCAGGCTCCCCACTCAGTGGGAAGCCTGCTTCTCCTTCTCCCACTTCCCCTGCTTGTGTTCCCTCTCTTGCTGTGTCTCTCCCTGTCAAATAAATAAGTAAAATCTAAAAAAAACATATATATGAAATATATATTTTTAAAGACTTACTTATGTATGTATTTAGAGAGAGAGAGTGCACACATGAGTTAGGGGAGGAGCAGAAGGTGAGAGAAAATCTCAAGCAGATTCCTCGCTGAGTGCAGAGCCCGAGTTGGGCCTTGATCTCATGAGCCCGAGATCATGACCTGAGCCCAAACCAAGAGTTGGATGCTTAACCGACTGAGGCACCAAGGCACCCCAAAGTATAAAATATATTGGCAGCCTGCCTTATAATTGGCAAAACTCTAGGACTAGGGAGAAAACACTGGTTTGAGTCTGCACAAAACAAAGTCATGTTCTCTCAATTTCTAGGCATGAGGCAGTTCAAAGACTCAGGCCTACCTAAATGAAGGGAGAATTGGGTATCCTTGAAGAAGTTTCCTGGGACTCTGTAATAAGTAAATAACGTAAGTCTTCTTCAAATCCTTCCCCAAGGGAATCTGACTCCATATTCCAGGATGACTGTATACTGAGGAGAGGGAAATACCCAGATTTTAGAGCCGTATAAGTTAATGGCTCTGAATTGCTAATCGCTGGTATGTCAAAAACCAGTAAAAATATATGGTGTTTGGGGCTGGTTAGATCTCAGAGTGGGTCCAGTAGGTCTGTGAAACCATGTTATTGTGCTTTTCACAGTTCCCACATGCATAGTTGAAATGACGTTTTTTAGGTAAAATGCTCACTGTGGATTTGTGAACTGTGGATCGAGAGCTATTATTATAGATAGGACCAAGTGGAAGCCCTTAAAAATTCCCATCCTGACCAAGATATAAACTAAAAGTAGTTATCTCACCCATGAGGGGTGTTACAGAGGTTAATATCACCATCAAAAATTTGAAAAATATAGAAGTATTGATTCTTGTCACCAACCTAATTAATACTAACTTTTGTGAAAAAGGCAGATGGATCTTGGAGAATGTGGAATTCTATAAATGTGATCAGGTGATAAATAATTCAATTATAAATGTCAATTATAAATTATAAATACAAGATGTAGAAAAAAATCAATATAGCCTTTGGAACATGTTATATAATTATTGGCCTGGCAAAAAAGTTTTTTCCCTTTCTATGCCAAATTCACTTCCATCTGGCAAGAACAGGAATATATCTTAACTCAAGGCTTGTTAATTCTCTTGTTCTCTTGATCATAATCTAGTCTGTGAGGACCTTGACTATATTGACAGTCCATGGACCATAATGATGATTCATTTCATAGGTTATAAGAAGCTGATTGATCCTGGTGATGGGGAAGTAACAACTACCCTCGATGACTTAGAACAGTGACTCACAAAGCATGGTCCCTGGACCCGCAGCATCAGTGCTACCTGGGAATGTGTTGAAGAAAATTTTCTAGCCTCAGCCCCATCCAAAACTGACTCTCAGAAGTTGGGTGTGGAGTAATCTATTTTTTAACAATCCCTGAGGGTAGTTCTGATCAACATTAAAGTTTGAGAATTACTGCCTTTGAAGATCACATGTGTGTGGGAGAAGGTAAGCCTCACTGAAAATTCCAAGTTCTGGCACCTTGGAGTCCAGTCCTGTGGGGCATCTCCTTCAAGTAAAAAAGACAAGTCGCTGCACCTTGTGCTACTAACCACTGTGGAAGAGACACAACACTCTGTGTTCTCATTTGTGTTGTTGGTATAAATAATACCATGTTTCCGTTTTAGTACTTACTGAGTTTTGAGTACTTACTGAGCAACCTGCAAGGCTACCAAATAGTAGGCCTCAATGCTCTGCCGTTTGGCTTTTGTGACCAGCAGATTCAGTGATTATCCAAGTGTCTTTTCACAAATTATGGTGCTCTGTGGAAGTTCTGACTTGCTCTAACAGGATCTTCTGTGGCAGATTCTGAGGGCCTGAGGGAAAAGCTATCTCCACTTTTACAAACTACCACTGCCTCTCTAGAAACCGTTTCTGGTCTGCTTTCCGGGCTCTGGTGAAAAGCAATGCTTGATCACTGGATACCCCAGCTGCCCATTAGAAACTGGGTATTACCTGATCCACCAAGCCTTAAACAAGGGGGGTGGCAGCAGGGTTCTGTCATTAACTGGAAGCAGGATATATGAGATTAGACTTGAGCAGCTCTTAAAAGTACAATACAAGTTGTATGACCAGTGGCTCAGACTTCTTTAACTCCTACTTCTGTCATCTTTCAATCCATGCCTCACATCTCCTGGGTAGTTTGGAGCAAAGTCATGGCCTCTTCTGCAACCAAGTGCTCTTCCTTTGAGAAGCAGCTTCTGACTTGCTTCCTCTGATCAGTTGGTAGAAGAAGAAAAATGGAGACCTGGTTTATGGATGATTCTGTATGATATTTTGGTAGGAGATTGGTAGGCAGGAAGAAAGAAGCCATTTTCCTGGTGCTTTTTGAAGCACCTGGGAGAGGAGCTCCTCAGCGGTGATGTAAGTGCTTGGGTTCTCCCTCATTGGTGGCCAAACAGCACCTTTCATAGTTGCCATGACAGTGCGTATGGGTTCGTCTGTGGGAGTGTGGTCTCCGGGTTCTTTCCTCACTACTGTAGCCGTAGTAGGAGGTGGCAGCCACTGGTGGTAGCAGCCCTCCCTGTTGCCTCTGTCCACCCCTCTCTCGTGCCTTTACCACCTTTCTTATGTCATCGGAGCCAACTCCCCGCATTAAAGCCCTCTGTTCGAAACCTCTGGAGTGGTTTGTTTTCCTGAATAGACATTGACTGATAGACCTAGGAGCATTCTTTCTCTCAGTCTTATAGCTATCCTGAGCAAGACGGTGTTTTCCCCATCTATAACAAGGGGACAGAGACTCTGAGATAGAAAGTCTCTTGCCCCTAAGTCTAGAACCTAGTGAGAGAATTCATGATGGAACACTAGTCTGAAGCTGGCTCTTTTATAGTTTCCTGTAGAGTTTGAAACTGCAGTGCAGCATGTTCTTTGTGGTCTCTCATGCCTGGGGAACAGGTGCTGTCGGTGGGGGTGCGGTAGTTTTTCCTGTCACAGCATATTAGGTAGCTAGAAACAATGTATTCCAGAGCATTTGTTACCACCTCTTTTAAAAATACCTTCAAAGATAGCCTTACTGAGAAACAATCAGGTTTTATTATTTCATGATGTCCTTGAGGAGACCTGAAGAATTATGCCCTTGATCTTGCCCTATGGTCTAGCGTTAGCCCTAGACTCCTAGATTTAGGTTTAGAGTAAAGAACAGCCTTTTTCTCACTCACACTTTTCTTTATATGTATTGTTCGGAGACTCCCAGGAATGGGAAGAATTCAAGCTGATCTTCAATTCCAAAGATATTTAATTTGGGAGTAAACAGAAGAAAAAGTATAAGGAATAGTGGGTCAGACAATAAACTAGGTTCTCAGTTTTTCCTTTTCTTCCATTCCCATAAGTAGTACCAAGTAAGATATGGTTGCTATGATTACACAGCTAGTACTACATCCATGTTGACTAACATACTGATTTATGGGTTAGGAGTTTAGCTCTGGAAAATTTCTAATATTGTGTTGAGTTTTTTTTTTTTTTAATTATTTTAGACCTACAAATGATTTGGGCCCCACACAAATCATACTGTTCTACCTACTTTAGGGGCTGCCTGGTACTGAATTATAACATGGCATTCATGTTATTCCCTTTTTGAGAGAGCTCATGGTCTACTCTCATGTAAAAATACATTCATATGGCAAGTCCTGGAATTGGTAGGCAATATAGATTCCTATCATTTTTCTATTGCGATCATGAGGAGCATCTTTCCTTGAATTGACAAAGAATTTGTGACAAAACCCAGCATGGATTCAGATTCTCTAAACCCATGCTCTGAAGTATCTGTAAAGAGGATAATATAAACAGGATACATATCTGTTGACTATAATTCTTCTAGAGTGTTAACAACATGTCTGCATAGTGGTATCAAGGATGAATTTATTCCCTGGAAATTTCCAGTAAATACTGGTTATTTATAAAATGATTTTAAAAATGAATAACAATTTAAAAACACAAAACTTTCATAGCAGAAGGTATTCTCAAACTAACAAAGCTGAGGACATTTCTTGTCTGTAGTAGGTCCTGGTCATCCCCTAGGAGACAGTGGTATTCCGGGAACTGAATAAAACTTATTGATATGAAATAAAACATGATGTTCTTTTCCAAAATTATAGAAAAAATTGAATTAATACAGAGTATTATTTATTCGGTCTTTGATTTTTCTTAGATTTCTGAGACTTGCTACCAAGGTCTACCTCTGCAAGCAGCAAACAAAAGGATTGACTAGCAGAAAAGATATTCAAGTAAAAACTTGAAAATGTGATTTCTCCAAATATTATGTTGTGTTAGTCTGCTCAGGCTGTTATAGTGAAATGCCACAAACTGGGTGGTTTAAACAATACAGAGTCATCTTCTCACAATTCTGAGAGCTGGAAAATCCAAGATCACATATCTGGCAAGGTTCATTTTCTGGTGGGAGCTGTCTTCCTGGCTTGTAGATGGGCTGCCTTGTCCTCACATGGCCTTTCCTTTGACCTCTTTGGTGCCTCTTTATAGGAGGAATCTAATCTTATCAGGTTAGCACTCCACCCTTACGAACTTATTTAACTTTAATTACTTCCTTGGAGGCTCCATCTTCAAATACAGCCACACTGGAAATCAGCCCTGCTGATTTTGGATTTGCCAATCTCCATAATCATGTGAGCCAATTCCCTATAATAAATATATTGTATTTAATATATACATTCATAGTGATATATAATATAATATATTTTTAAAAAACCAGATATGCCACACTGGGAGTTGGAGCTTCAACATGTGAATTGGGGCGGGGAGACAGGGCACATTCAGCCCCTTACATATCTATATCTACTGTCAATCTTACTGAGAGCTTCAGATATACACAGAGAGTATATTTTCTGAGAGGAAAAATTTTCCCTACATTATTATTTTATTTTTAAAAAAGATTTTATTTATTCATTTGGCAGAGAGAAAGAGTGAGAGAGCACAAGCAGGGGGAGTGGGAGAAGGAGAATCAGACTTCCCACTGACCTGGGAGCCTGTCGAGGAGCTTGATCCCAGGACCTGGAGATGACCTGAGCCGAAGGAAGACGCTTAACCAACTGAAGCACCCAGGTGTCCCTTCTTCCTATTAAAAAAAAAAAAAAAGAATATTTATTTATTTGATAGAGATCACAAATAGGCAGAGAGGCAGGCAGAGAGACAGGGGGTAGCAGGCTCCCTGCTGAACAGAGAGCCTAATGTGGGCCTCGATCCCAGGACCCTGAGATCATGACCTGAGCCGAAGGCAGAGGCTTAACCCACTGAGCCACCCAGGCGTCCCCTTCTTCCTATTTTAAATGACATCCTTGTCTACATTCCCATTGCATGCTGTTCTTTTTTTTTTTTTTTTTAAGATTTTATTTATTTATTTGACAGAAAGAGATCACAAGTAGGCAGAGAGGCAGGCAGAGAGAGAGGGGGAAGCAGGCTCCCTGCTGAGCAGAGAGCCCAATGTGGGACTTGATCCCAGGACCCTGAGATCATGACCTGAGCCGAAGGCAGAAGCTTAACCACTGAGCCACCCAGGCGCCCCATTGCATGTTGTTCTAAGACAAATGCCATCATTTTCATGGTTTGAGTCTCCTCAACATATTTAAAAGACACCGGCAGAGTAAATTTCAATTTTTTTTTTTTTTTGGTGGTTATGACCAATTATGTTGTTGCCTCTTTTAAGATGCTTAGAACACTAGTAAAATGTATTTTTCCTAATATTCAGTTCACATGTTCCTTAGAAATTTATATAAAGTCTATATTTACCATTTTTCCTGTGAAAGCAGCAAAGTATTGACTTTGGAGTCTAATTTGTTTACTCCAAATAAATTTTATTAAATGTATTTACTCCAAAGCAATTTATCCAAGGTAGAAATTGGATTAATTCCTTAACAGTTCTATCCCTGAGACTTGACACTGTAACAGTTCTAGGGGAGAATAAAGCCAGTAACCTCTTTGACATTGGCCATAGCAACTTCTTTCTAGTTATGTCTCCTGAAGCAAGGGAAATAAAAGCAAAAACATACACTGGAAATAAATAAAATACATATATAATATAAATATATAAAAATATATATAAAATAAAAAAGTATATAATATATATTATTGTGTTATATTAGTCATCATTAGTTTTTGGGTGTAGTGTTCCATGACTCATTATTTGCATATAACACCCAGTGCTCCATGCCATATGTGCTCTCCTTAATACCCATCACCAGGCTAACCTGTCCCACTACCCCCACCTCCACAAAACCCCTCAGTTTGTTTCCCAGAGTCCATAGTCACTCATGGTTCATCTCCCCCTCTGAGTTCCCCCTCTTCATTTTCCCCTTCCTTCTCCTAATGTCCTCCATGCTACTCCTTATGTTCCACAAATAAGTGAAACCATAAGATAATTGACTTTGTTTGCTTGACTTATTTCACTCAGCATAATCTCCTCCAGTTCCATCCACGTTGATGCAAAAGTGGGGTATTCTAGAAAGCATCCTATGGAGTAGAAGAAGATATTTGCAAATGACATATTGGATAAAGGATTAGTATCCAAAATCTATAAAGAACTTATCAAATTCAACATCCAAAAAACAACCCAGTTAAGAAATGGAGAGAAGACATGAATAAACATTTTTCCAAAGAAGATAGCAGATGGGACAATAGACACATGAAAAGATGTTTAACATTTCTCATCATCAGGGAAACACAAATTAAAACTACAGTGAGATATCACCTCACACCTCTCAGAATGACTAAAGTCAACCACATAGGAAACAATAGGTGTTGGCAAGGATGTGGAGAAAGGGGAACCCTCCTGCCCTGTTGGTGGGAATGCAAAGTGGTGCAGCCACTCCGGAAAATATGGAGGTTCCTCGGAAAGTTAAAAATAGAACTACCCTTCAATCCAGTAATTGCACTACTAGGTATTTATCCAAAGAATACAAAGCACTAACTCAAAGGGATATATGTTTACTGATGTTTATAGCAGCATTATCTACAATAGCCAGATTATGGAAGCAGCCTAAGTGTCCATCAATTGATGAATGGATAAAGAAGATGTGCTCTCTATATACAATGGAATATTACTCAGCTATAAAAAAGAATGAAATCTTGCCATTATAGCAACAACATGGATGGAGCTAGGGAGTATTATGCTAAGTAAAATAAACTAGAGAAAAATAAATACCATATGATTTCACTCAAATGTGGATTTAAGAAACAAAACAAATGAGCCAAGGGAAGAAAAAAGGGAGAGGCAAACCAAGAAACAGACTCTTGACTATATAAAGCAAACTGATAGTTACTAGAGGGGAAGTGGGTGGGGGATGGGCAAAATTAGGGGATGGGGATTAACAAGAGCTTTTGGTATACTGAGCACCAGGTGTTGTATGGACTTATTGAATCACTATATTGTACACCTGAAACTAATATTACACTGTATGTTAACTAACTGGAATTTAAATAAACATTAAAAAATAAATAAAATTTAGTGTCCGCCAGGCCACCTTTACCCTCCACTCTTCACAGGACTTCTTTTTAAGTGAAGTCACCACATTTGTTACAGATCTGGTTGTTGCTAGATCATCCTTAATTTCCAAGACAAGTCAGGACTTTGTCACTAAATGATCTGAATTCTGCCGCCAGGATGGGGCTGCTTTTTGGATGATGGAGAAATCAGGTGGTCCAGACTATAACAATGGCAGTGTTTTCAGTTTTGACATTTTATCCTCAAACAAGTTGAGTCTTGTCTCTGGTAGTAAAACTGAAAAATCATAGACTACTCAAATAAGTGGTGCTCAAACTGCTTCTGTTAAGGACTTTAAATTTTAGCTGCGCGTTTCTAATGAGGTGTAATGAGCTCTAATAGCATGCTTTTATGGTCCCATTCCCCCTCACCCTGAGAGAAAAGTCAATGTATTCCACATTTTAATAATGAGCATTGTGTATGTAGGAGCTGCAGCTACATTTAGGGAATCAGTGGTTTAACCTAGATCACTCTTTTTTAGCTTTTGGGTCTTGTTTCTGGGAAAGGACTTGGAGGTAGGCTAACTTCTGAAGCTGTTTTGAAAATGACCTCATTTCTGTCTCCTCATTCAGGTCTCTCCAGGGAATAGTTTGTTCTAGGACATCATGCTCAAGGTCATGGTGGGCACTCGAGGAAAAAAAAAACAAGTCTTCAAATAAGAATTCTCAATTTCCCAGAAATAGAATGACTAAAGGGGAATAAATAAAGCAAAACCTTACAAGGAAGAATATTCTTTCTAACACTGTGATTTAGCAATGCTAAAAAATCTCTCCTTAAACCACCTTCATTCCTATCCCACTTTCCTAATGCTGAATCGATTAGAGAAAAAAAATCAGATCTGGTGGTTGTTAGATCAGTGAACTCAACTCCAAATGGGGGCTTCCGTGAGCTCAGCTTTACCTTGAACTGGCTTCTGTGTATTCCTGTTACAGAGTTGATTTATGTCTAGACTCTCTCTTTAGTCCAATAAATCTCTTTTGAATGCATATTGATAACCACTGGGCACAGTTTTAGGTGTGAAGAATAAAGATATAAAGATGAATATGACTTAGTGTCTTCCTTGAAGGACCCATGTCAGAGGAAGGCAGTGGTTATATAAAGAAGTTATCACACAGCAGGGAGGTTCATGTAGCAACAGGGGTAGACATGGAAGAAGGATAGTAAAATGGAGGTGTTGGTTTGAGAATCAGAAAAGGGTTGAATGGTAATCAGGGAAACCTTACTGTAGAGGTAGGAAACTCTGGACAGGGTTTTTAAGGTTGAAAAGGAGTTTTCCTGGCAGAAACAGTGAATGTGTTATACCAAGGGGGAATAAAAAGGAACAGAATGAATTTTAGGGAAAGGGAAGAATAGATGTCCAAATGTTTGAAAAAGCATATGGTAGTGTCTCACCTAAAAGTGGGCCAATTTGTTTCTTCAAACTATAAAATGGACATGAGCTTATACTTGGGAACTTCATGACAAGAGAAAAACTCATACAGATTGCAGAATGTTAGTATGTGAGAGGACCATATAGAGCTTCTAGACAGGCTGTGCTCAGAGATCTGAGAGCACCAGGTTCCAGAAGGGCCACCATGGAACACTGGTGATGCTGAAGGAAGATCTGGGGGCAAATAGGCCAAAAGAGCCAGGCTCTACCTTCTTGCACCTATTACTTCAACCAAAGAAGAGCGTTGGTAACCCTTGGGTTGGGCTTCTGGTTTTATGAATGATGAAATTGGGGCCCAGAGAGGTTAAGTGATTCATTCAAGATTATTTAGGTAATTTATCACAGAGATAAAGCAGAAACCCAGGTTCTTGAAACCTGGCATGCATATATATATGTATATATATATGCATGCCATATATATATATATATATATATATATATATATATATATATATACACACATACACACACACACACATATATATACATATATATATATATATATATATATATACATATATATATATATATATGCCTCCTCCCTATTGAAGTCATTTTGATGAGTTAAAACTTACAAAACAACAGGAGTTTAAAATGAAAAAAAAAAAAAAAGAGTTGGGAAAAAAAAATCCAACACATTTCCATGGTAGCCTTGGTGGGGAGGGCTGCTCCTCTTCCACTCGGTAGGTTAGAGAAATGCCTATAATTCAGTGCTAGTGCGTGGATTTTGGGAACCACCAAAGATGTACCATGTATTGTGGCAATCTTACCACACAGTGTCATTCTACTAGTGACAACTGTTGGTTCCTTTTCTTTCTGTACATTCTTTCTATACTTCAAATTTGGCTGCCTTTCAGGAACCAGAAACTTTTTTTTTTTTTTTTTTACTTTCAATCCCCTCAACCATCTTGGTTATCTAACCCATTATTGGTAGAAGAGGAGCAATAGGGAGGCTTTGGTAAAAATTCATGAAGGTGTTTCTGTTAACATTCTAGAAGGATGTTTCCTTTTGAGACATATTAGTGTAATGTTTATACCTACTCCTCAGATAAAAGATATCATTTGGGAGAAGTTACACCTAATATCCCTAGGCTATATGAAGCAATTCAGTGGCAGCTTTTGGATATTTGGTTTTCATTAATGAATTCATCTATTTCATATAAGTATCTGCCATGAGATAATCTTTGTTTAATGAAAAAAAAATATGAGGTCCTTGCTTTCCTAGAAGTTAAATTCTATTAAATAAAATGGGGGAAAAAGGCCTTTATTTGATTAGTTATTCATATGTCTTTGGTGGTTTTGGATCTAGATGGATGCAGCTATTGGATATTGATGGTCTATGAAAAGGAGTAATAAATGCCTATGTCTTTAGGACCCACACTGACAAAGTAAATTGGTTTAGATATACCTGGGGTATCATCTCAAATTAATTATCAGATCCTGGTCAAACTTGAGGTAACAGTGAAGGTACATTTTTGCTTGGTTTTAAGGTAAGCGATATAAAAGAATGCACTTAGGCTAAGTGGACAGACATTACTGTTATGTGCTGAGTTGTGTCCCTGCAAAATTCACATGTTAAAATCCTGACCCCCAGTACATCAGAATGTGACTGTATTTACAGATAGGATCTTTGAAGGGGTCCTTAAATTAAAATGAGGTCATTAGGGTGAACCCCAGTCCAATATGACCGGCGTCATTTTAAGAGGAGATTAGAGCACAGACAGGTAGAGAGGGAAGACCACGTGAAGACACAGGGAAAACACGGCCTCTTTATAAGCCAAGGAGAGAAATGCCAGAAGAAACCAACCCTGTCAGCACCTTGATTTTAGACTTCTAGCCTCCCAATTTGTGAGAAAATAAGTTTCTGTTGTTTAAAGCCATCCAGTCTGTGCTACTTTGTTATGGCAGCCTAATACAATTACTTCTATCAACAAAGGAAAATTATGTTTCAATCAGTCAGAGTACACTAGGCTATGCTATGGTAATAACCCCCAACTCTCAGTGTCTTAACATTAATTTTTAGTTCATGTTATAACCCATTTCAGGTGAGTAGGGGGCTCTGGTCCTCGCTGTTCTCATTCAGTAGCTGAAGGAGCTTCCACATGGGAAAGGTCACACTGGTCATTGTGATAATGTCAAGGAAAGGGCAAATTGTTGGTAAGTTTTTTTTTTTTTAAAGATTTTATTTTATTTATTTGACAGACAGAGATCACAAGTAGGCAGAGAGGTAGTCAGAAAGAGAGGGGAAAGCAGGGTCTCCAATGAGCAGAGAGCCCAGTACAGGGCTTGATCCCAGGACCTGGGATTGACCCAAGCCGAAGGCAGAGGCTTCAACCCACTGAGCCACCCAGGCGCCCCTGTTGGTAGGTTTTAAAGGCTTCCATTGGGAAGTAACTCATGTCACCTCTACTCAAATTTACTTCAAAGGGGGTGGGGAGGGAGTGTAGTCCTACTATGAGCCTGGATGGAGGATCACCTAAAATATCAGTGAATGGCACCGATGACTACTATGATACTTAACATATTCTCTGTTTCTCTGAAGACTTTCAGTGCCCGGAAAACAAAAACAAAAACAAAACACTTGATGGTCAGGGAAAAACTACCAAGACGGTTGAGATAAGAACTGCCATAATGACTCTGACTACAATCCGGATCACAGTATCTAGTTTGTAGATCTCAGCAATAATCCTTGTTTCCAATCCCAGTTTACTGTATCACTAGCACAGTGGGAAAGTATAGGAAGAAAAGCAAAATGTTGAAAAGAGGAGAGAATAAAAAGAGTCTAA
Organism: Enhydra lutris kenyoni; assembly: GCF_002288905.1. NCBI lineage: Eukaryota > Metazoa > Chordata > Mammalia > Carnivora > Mustelidae > Enhydra > Enhydra lutris. The sequence continues at coordinate 15,832,456 of NW_019154108.1, read as the reverse complement.
TATTTATTGGGAGACCAGCACTTTTGAATATCTTACATGCGCCAGTCACATCACAAATTAGTTCTCGTTTAATACATAGTATCACCCAATAATCATCTTACTATGAAAAAAATCCAAAATGAAAAACATGTCAACTTGCCCCAGGGATGAGAGTCTAACTCCATACAGATACAAAGCCCTTGCTACTGCACATACTATGGTTTTTTTAATCTTCAGTTGTGACTCATTAGTCAGTTATAAAATTGTGATCCCTGCCTTGTTGCTGCTGTTATTGTTGTTAATTCCAGTATAGTAAACATACAGTGTTATAGCCAAATGATTTGTAACACTGTTACAATATGGTGATTCAATAATTCTACAGTTACTTAATGCCCATCATGATTAAGTGTACTCTCAATCCCCTTCACCTGTTTTACCCATCCCTCTACCCACCTCCCCTCTGGTAACCATCTCTTTGTTCTCTATAGTTAAGAGTCTGTTTTTTGGGTTGTCTCCTTTTTTTCTTTGTTCATTTGTTTTGTTTCTTTAATTCCATGTAGGAATGAGATAATATGATAGTCTTCTTTCTCTTACTTTTATGACTTAGCATTATACTCTCCAGATCTATTCATATTGTTGCAAATGTCAAGATTTCATTCTTTTTTATGGGCTAATATTCCATATTCCATATTCCATATATATATGTACACACACATCCCATATCTTCTTTATCCATACATCTACCCATGGACACTTGGGCTGCTTCCATGATTTGGCTATTTTAAATAATGTTGCAGTAAACATAAGGGTGCATATCTTTTTGAGTTAGTGTTTGTACATTATTTGTGTAAATGTCCGATAGTGGAAGTGCTAGATCATATGGCAATTCTCTTTTTAATTTTTTGGAGGAAACTCCATAGTGTTTTCCATTGTGGCTACACTAGTTTGCATTCCCACCAACAGTGCAAGAAGGTTCCTTTTTCTCCACACCCTCACCAACACTTTTTGATTCTTGTGTTTTTGATTTAAGCCATTCTAACAGGTGTGAGGTGATATCTCATTGTGGTTTTGATTTGGATTTCCCTGATGATGAATGATGTTGAGCATCTTTTCAATGTGTCTGTGTTGGCCATCTGCATGTCTTGGAAACATGTCTTTGGAGTAATGTCTGTTTATATCTTTTCCCATTCTTTAATTGGATAATTTGTTTTTTTTTCCATATTGAGTTAAATAAGTTCTTTCTCTCTTCTGGATACTAACCCTTTATGAGATATGTCATTTGCAAATATTCTCTCCCATTCTGCAGGTTGCCTTTTAGTTTTGTTGATTGATTCCATCCCTGTGCAGGAGCTTTTTATTTTGATGTAGTCCCAATAGTTAATTTTTGCTTTTGTTTTCCTTGCCTCAGGGAGACATATCTAGAAAAATGTTATAGCCAATGTCAGAGAAATTACTGCTTGTGCTCTTTTCTAGGATTTTTGTGGTTTCAGATCTCACATTTAGGTCCTTAATCCATTTTTAATCTGTGTGTGTGTGTAAGAAAGTGGTCCAGTTTCATTCTTTTGCGTGTAACTATGCAATCTTCCCATATAATATAATTGTAGGTTTATTTCTGGGCTTTCTATTCTGTTCCATTGATTTATGTGTCTGTTTTTGTGCCAGTACCATACTATTTTGAATGCTACAGCTTAGTAGTGTATCTTAGAATCTGGGATTGTGATGCCTCCAGTTTTGTTCTTCTTTTTCAAGATTGCTTTGGCTATTCAGGGTCTTTTGTGGTTCCATATGAATTTTAGGATTATTTGTTCTGGTTCTGTGAAAAATGCTGTTGGTATTTTGACAGGACTTATATTAAATCTATGGATTGCTTTGGGTAGCATGGACATTTTAACAATATTTGTTCTTCTAATCCACAACAAGCATGCAATATCTTTCTATTTGTTTGTGTCATCTTCAATTTCTTTCGTCAGTGTTTTATCATTTACTGAGCACAGGTTTTTCACCTCCTTGGTTATGTTTATTCCTAAGTATTTTATTTTTGATGCAATTGCAAATGACATTTTTTTTTAAATTTCTCCTTCTGTTACTTCATGATTGGTGTATACAAATGCAGTGAATTTCTGTATTGATTTTGCATCCTGTGATCTTACTGAATTCATTTATCAATTCTAGTTGATTTTCTCATGGAGTCTTTAGGGTTTTCTATACATGGTATCATGTGATCTATAGATGGTGAAAGTTTTACTTCTTCCTTACCAATTTGGATGCTCTTTGTTTCTTTATGTTGTCTAATTGCTGTGACCAGGACTTCTGGGACAATGTTGAATGAAATTGGTGAGAGTGGACATCCTTGTCTTGTTTCTGACCTTACGGAAAAAGCTCTGTTTTTCACCATTGAGTATGATGTTGTCTGTGGGTTTTTCATAAATGGCCTTTATTATGTTGAGGTATGTTCCCCTAAACTTACTTTTTTGAGGGGTTGATCATGAATGGATGTGTTGTGCTTTGTGAAATGCTTTTTTCTTCAGTAATTGAAATGATCATATGGTTTTTATCCTTTCTCTTGTTGGTGTGATGTGTCAGGTTGATTGATTTGCAAATACTGAACCAGTCTTGTATCCTAGGAATAAGTTCCATGTTAATTGTGGTAAATGATTTTTTAAATGTATTGTGGGATTTGGTTTGCTAATATTTTGTTGAGGATTTTTGTATCTGTGTTTATCAGAGATATTGGCCTGGGGATCTTACAGTGTTTTTATCTGTTCTTGGTATCAGGGTAACGCTGGCTTCATAGGATGAGTCTGGAAGTTTTTTTTCCCTCTTATTTTTTTGTTATAGTTTGAGAAGAATAAGTATTAACTCTTTTTTAAAAGTTTGGTAGAATTAATGTATGAAGCCATGAAGTTCTGGGCTTTTGTTGGGACTTGAAACTTATTTTTAGGTTCTTTTTTTTATTTAAGTGATCTCTACACCCCACCTGGGACTTGAACTCATGACCCTGAGATCTAAAGTCCCATGCTTTTCTGACTGAGTCAGCCAAGTGCCCCATTGTTGGGAGTTTTTTAACTGCTGATTCAATATCATTGCTGGTAATCAGTATGTTCAAATTTTGTATTTCTTCTTGCTCCTGTTTTGATAGGTTATATATTTCTAAGAATTTATCCATTTCTTCTAGGTTGTCCAATATGTTGGCATATAATTTTCATAAACTTTTATAATTCTTTGTATTTTTGTGATGTCAGTTATTTCTCCTCTTTCATTTGTGATTTTGTTTATTTCAGTGCTTTCTCTCTTTTTCTCTCTCTCCCTCTTTTTTTGTTGTTGTAGTTGAGTCTGGCTGTATGTTTACCAATTTAGTTGATCTTTTCTAAGTACCAGCTCCTATTTTGTGGATGTACTATTGTTTTTTTTTTAGTTCCTATTTTATTCATTTCTGCTCTAGTTTTATTGTTTCCTTCCTTCTACTGGTTTGGGGTTTGTTTGTTTGTTCTTTTTCTAGCTCCTTAGGTGTCAGGTTAGGTTGTTTATTTGAGATTTTTCTTACTTCTTGAAGTAGGCCTATATTGCTATAACCTTCCATCTGAGATTTTTAAACTTCTGGGTTTTAAGCCCCACTGATTGTAAGAACTTGTGAAATTCAACCTCTTAGGTTTTCAAAGGCAAATGTGGAGATTCAGCTTCCCTGTGCGGTTTCCCCATGTCTAGGATGTCTGGTGAAAGCGTCTGTTTTTTGCCCCTCTCTGTGTCCCCAGTTTCCCTTCATCTCATGGACAATCTCATGGGTCCATTTAGCTCCTGACCCCATCTCTGCCCTTCCTTACCTTCTTTGATGGGACCTCTTCTCTACATTTCTCTGTGAAAAATCTGTTCTGCCAGGCTTTGGGTCATGTTCTGGGTTATTTATGGTGATGTGGTTGTTAACCTGGTTGTATCCATGAGATGATTTGAGCTTAGGATCCTCCTGCTCTGTCATCTTTCCTGGAAAGTCTGTTTTGTATTTTTAAGTTAATAAACAAAATAGAAAGTTTCAGTGATTCACAAATGTTATTCCTTGAAAGTTGTGCTTCATTGATACACATGAAACTCTCACTGTGCGCATTTGAAATATACTGCTTTCTTTCAAGATGAAGAAAGTATTCCTACATCCAACAACCATAATGGCCTCATCTTCTCTTCCCTCTCCCCCCAAACAAAAGCACCGTGCTCCTTCAAAACGCCCTGGCTGAGCCCATGACCAAGAATATGATCAGTACAAGAGGCCATGCAATTTCTGATAGAACAAGAAACCCATAGGGATCTCTTTTACTTCTTACAGACTGGAGTTCTGAGAAGTACTTTTGGTCAGGAAACATAAGGTCAGTGTGGAAACATCAGTTTTTGTTACACTGAGTTTTCTAACTGTAAATTTGACTTGTTGGGGTTGTTTTTCATTGAGTCTGGAGTACATATCTACACGTGAAATCTTTGCCTGCATAGAAAAGATATGTAGTGTATTCTTGATAAGAATTTATTTACTTAGTTATTTGAGAGAGAGAGTATGCAGGAGCAGGGGGAGGGGCAGAGGGAGAAGTAGTCTTGTTGTAGAGCAGTGAGCCTGGTGCAGGCTGGATCCCAGGACTCTGGGATCATGACATGAGACAAAGGCAGACACTTAACCAACTGAGCCACCCAGGCGCCCTTTGTTAAGTATTTTTGAATGACATGTAGTATTGGACTATAAAAAGGCTCATCTGTTTACCAAAAATCTAGATAACCTACATATAGTTAATCAGAGATGTCATTCTGTGCTGGCTTCTCAATAAATCTGCGTTTTCCTTTTTTTCCCTTGGAAACCCAGCTAGAATGTATTTCCCAGATCACTTGCAGTTATACGTGGCTATGTGACTGAGTTCTAGTCAATGAAAAGTATGTAGAAGAAATATGTTCAACTCCCAGGCCTGGCCTATAAGAAACTTCCATGCATGTTCACATATAATCTTTCCTTTTCCAACTCGCTGAAATGGAAATGATCCCAGAATGGCCTTGAAAGCCATGTGTTGATAATAGCAGAGCTTTGTCAGTCTGGTTCAATGAATAACTGTGTGAAAGAGGGCAACCCTACCAAGGTATTTCCCAGTTAAGTACTTTTATGTGAGCATAAATTAAAAACAAAACAAAACATAACTTACCTGCTGTTTGAGTCATTATGTATTTTGGGCCTATTCATTTTAGCGAATAGGCTATCCTAATTAATACAGATTGAAAATGGATATTTCAGATAAGAAAACTAATTTAGGGGGCGCCTTGGTGGCTCAGTGGGTTAAGCCTCTGCCTTCTGCTCAGGTCATGATCTCAGGGTCCTGGGCTCGAGCCCCACATTGGGTTCTGCTCAGCAGGGAGCCTGCTTCCTCCCCACCCCTTTCTCTTCCTGCCTCTCTGTGTACTGGTGATCTCTGTCTGTCAGATAAATAAATAAAATCTCTTAAAAAAAAAAAACAAAACCTAATTTAGTTAAGATCCCTGAGTAAGTCAATGAGAAAAGAGTCAATGCAACCAGGAAAAATAGTTCATCTGTACTGATTCCTTACTGATGTTTTCCTTCAGGTTTTTATCAGATTCTTTTGGGACTTTTGTTACATTTTAGGTAAATAGTGAGGAAATGATGGTTAAATGTTCTATATACGTAAAATACAGAATGTATTTAGGTTGAGAATAGCATCATGTGTTCTCAAAGAACTCAGTTCAATATGCCCGAGCTTGTAATCAGCTGGACGTGTTCTCCTATGAGCAAGAAGAATGTGATTATTAATTCTCAAGAGTATTATTTTAAGGTCATGGAAAAAAGCTGAGATAGTCCAGTTCTCAGCTTGCTTCCTTGACCCATGAGGTGTTTTCTTAGGCCAGCACACTTTCCTGGTAACTTTGACAGTATTTACTTTTAAAAATTAGGTCATTTGAAAACTCTTTTGCATAATAGAGTCAACTTCAAGGGTCATTAATGATAAATGATAAAGAAATTTATAGCAATAAGATCCAATTTCAGCAGTAAGGACCCCAAACTGATCATATGTAATCTATTATGAAATAGGCAAAGAATTTTCCAGATTTATTAAAACTCTTAATGATCGTTAAATTTATTTATTCTTCCTAATGAGAATATTTTATGTCTTGCCTTTGAATAGTAGGTTATTATGATCTTATTTGTGCTTCACAGGCTGCCTGTAATACAGGAGGAGAAGTTATTAGGTCAGTTTTATAGATGAGAAAACTAAGTCTTAAAGACTTCCAGCGATTTTCCTGAGGCCCTATGGCTGGTAAGACACAGGGCTGAGTCACAAACATTCATCGTTTTCTGCTTATACCATTTGCTTACCTAGACTTCTCTGCATTTTATACCTTTTCAGACAAACTATCTGCCAAACAAAATGTTGAATTAAGGAAGTTACAGGTCTGTTATGTTTGTGATCTTGAGATTGAAGGAATCTGAAGAGCCAATACAGTATATTAAGAAAAAAAATAAGAAAAAAAGTGTATTAAGAGGTAGAACTCATAATTATGGCTTTATTGTTCACCAGAATCTATGTACAGAGTGTGTTGTTCAGAAGCTCAGAAAGGAAAATGTGCGCAGAAGCATCTAACATAATGCCTGGCATCTATAAGGTGCTCAAGAAAGACTAGTCAGAACCATGTCCTCATAAGGTATTGTGGGTCAAACCATTTAGTCAAAACGCTCATCGCCTCGAGTAGCTCATTTGTGGAAGATAAACTAAGGAGTTTTTGCACCGTGAGAAGCAAAGAGGAAAATGTGTTTCTCGGAAAGTGGAATAATGTCAGGTGGCCTATCGTTAATTCAGAATTGTGTGGCACACATTTTTCTAACCATATGATTCCTTTGGAATTTGAAGTATAATATTTAAAATTACATTTTTAAAAGATTTTATTTAGTTGAGAGAGACAGAGTGAGAGAGAGCATGAGTGGGGGGTGAGGGGAGGGGCAGACGGAGAGAGAGAGAAGCAGACTTCCTGCAGAGGAGGGAGCCCAACTTGGGGCTCGATCCCAGGATCCTGGGATCCTGACTTGAGCTGAAGGCAGACTGAGTTACCCAGGCACCCCTGAAGTATAATGTTTTTAAAGAAGCAGGAATATCGGTGCGTTTTTGAATCCTCTCTAATAATTTTCTTCTTGAAATTAATTTTTACTTTGCCTGAGTTTTAACATTTTTATTTGTATCATCCCCTCACAGCTACTGAACACTAATCATTGCCATTACTGTGGCATTAGAGCAGAGCAGAAACCCAGGTATCAGAAGGCTTCGGGTCCTGGCTCCTCGGATAATTACTTGTGTTACCTGAGGCAATTCATTTTACTTCACGGGAGTCTAGGTGTTCACACCTGAAAAGTGAGGACCTTAGATAAGTTGACCTGTGGGAAGAATCATTCAGATTCTTTCCAAGGCTAACATTTCCGGACCAACTACAACATTTCCTCATCTTGTGTCTGCACTATTGTGTAAATATTTTGAAGGGCTTGAGAGATAGCTTCCGTTTATCATGGCGTGAGATAGTATAATCAACAAAGACAATATATCTTCTCTCTTTTTTGACTTAGAAATCAAAAGTGCAGAGGAGGGCTCTCTGTTTTTTTTTTTTTTTCCAGTCTCTTCCTCTTCTGTTTTCCGATACATGAAGATTTTTCATTTTAACTTCGATAGTAAAAATTCTCAGCCTTTTCTGCTTTGTTCCTTTAATTTTATTCTCCTTACTTTGACCTTCATAAATTCCCCAACCCACCGAGGGAAGCACCGCAGGGAGCAAGGAAGCCTCATGAGGGTCTATCCGCAAATGGGAAACTTGGGGAAATTCAAGTACTAAAATCTCTCCTTGTTACTCTGGATTCACAATCCCCTCTCCTGGGATAGCTTGTAAGTAGAGTGAGTACCGAGCTCCTTGATCAGTGGTGTTTAGCCCTTCCTACTTAACTACAGTAAAAAGGATCACTGGACAGATTTCCTTCTTGTAAGAAAACAGTAGCTAGCTGATTACTTTCTAGTCTTGAGTTAAATTCATTCCTTGAAACTATTTGGATTTAATCGAGGACTCCTTCCTGCAGTGGGTAGGAGAAGTAGAAAACTCCCGATTTCCTACATTGTTCAAGGGTCTTCTTTCAATTATTTTCCTTTCCTTTTAATGAGGCAGTAAGCCTAATAAATACCTTGAAAATTTTAGCTTCCGTTTTGGATTTGTATGCTAGGTTATGTTCTAGTCTCAAATCTTCCATTTGCTTGCTATAAAGTACAACTCACTGAAGACATTTTTCAGTTTCATTTTTTGAAAACTGGAGAAACTTGATTCTCTCTTTCCCTCTTATCATCCTCTTCCCTTCTCTCCCACTCTTCTCTTTTCCTTCAAGAGGAGGGTTTAGGAAGAGAAGGGTTTATCTATCAGTTGTCTTGCACAAGCAGTGCTCATTTGTTGTTTGTTAAATCATTATCTGAATGGCTTAATAGATTTTGCTTATGTACCTAATTTCCCACGACTTAATGATGGATTCTAGGTTGATCATAGTATGTTGTACTTATTAAAAAAAAAAGAATTATGCTAAAAAAGTTATTCTAGCAGCTAGAATATGAGTAAGAACTCATCCCACTAAGTGATTATAATACCAGAGGTGGGAGAATAAAACCTATATGCAGGGGCACCTGGGTGGCTCAATGGGTTAAGCCTCTGTCTTTGGCTCAGGTCATTGATCCCAGGGTCCTGGGATCGAGCCCCACATCAGGCTCTCTGCTCAGCGGGGGGCCTGCTTCCCCCCCCCACTGCCTACTTGTGATCTCTCTCTGTCAAATAAATAAATAAATCTTAAAAAAAAAACCCTATATGCAGTCATCAGTACAACACCATGATAGAGAACTGAAAATTAATAGTAAAGAAATTATCTGAGTATTGTGATAGAGATCCTGTATCCTGAGTTGTCTGGCCTAACAAAAAGAGAAAAGTTGCAAACTGGTGATGTCCGTGATTTTCCCAGCCTTTGCCAAAACAAGTTAGCCAACTAGGGAAACACAGATGGTTGTTCCAGTAGAATAGTCTACTTGAGCAAGGGTAGGCAGCTCTCACCTCTTGTTCCATGACAGTTGTTTTCTATAGAACTTGCTTTGCCAGTTTAAAATCAGAGTCAACTATTTGTAGGTCTAATTCAGAAATGTCCTGGCAATTAGGAATCTGTTTAATTTTCTTTGTAATACTTTGCATTTTCTGGGCTCAAATGTGTCTCATTAGATATTGATCTCCCTCTGAACATCCATTTTTTAAAAAAAGATTTTATTTATTTATTTGATAGACAGAGATCACAAGTAGGCAGAGAGGCAGGCAGGGAGGGGGGGCGGGAAGCAGGCTCCCTGCTGAGCAGAGCGCCTGATGCGGGGCTCCATCCCAGGACCCTGAGATCATGACCTGAGCCAAGGGCAGACGCTTAATCCACTGAGCCACCCAGGCGCCCCTGAACATCCATATGTTTTGTCAGTTATATTCTGAGATTGCTTAGAGCCACGTAGGTATTTGGCATAGCTATCATTATGAATATCAGTCTCATTATGAGTATCATTATTATGAATATTAATAATAAACCAACATTTATATAGTGGTTCATAGCCACAGAAATAAATTTGGTCCCCCTCAGTGCATGTAACCTATAGACAGATTTTATGGGCCCACATTACATATAATCATTTTGAATTGATTGCCAAAGTTTTAAAATTGGGTATTTTATATAAAAATCTAGATTTTTTTTTTAAAGATTTTATTTACTTGAGAGAGAGCAAGAATGAGAGAAATCACAGAGGGAGAGGGAGAAGCAGACTCCCCGCCGAGCAGGGAGCCTGATGAGAGGCTCAGGCCCAGGACCCCAAGATCAAAACCTGAGCCAAAGGCAGACACATAACCGACCGAGCCACCCAGGTGCCCCCCAAATATTTTCTTGAGAAGTTGGATGATCTAGCAACACAGGGATCTCATTGTCAGTATGGAGATTGTCCCTTGGTAGTAATCAGTCAAAGCTAAGCAGTAATTGGCCATCTTTCCCTCTACTTTAGATGGTATCAGTTCTCTACAGTTTGTATTCTGCCTGCTTCATTCATTTATACTCGTCAAGCATGTGCATGAATTTGAGATCAAATCTTTGATTTTCAGGGACGCCTGGGTGGCTTAGTTGGTTGGATGACTGCCTTCGGCTCAGGTCATGATCCCGGAGTCCCAGGATCGAGTCCCACATCGGGCTCCCAGCTCCATGGGGAGTCTGCTTCTCCCTCTGACCTTCTCCTTGCTCATGCTTTCTCTCACTGTCTCTCTCTCAAATAAATAAATAAAATCTTAAAAAAAAAATCTTTGATTTTCAGTGATCAAAGTTCATTCTCATTACTACAACTACATGGGAGGTGTAAAGTGTAAGTATTCAATAGATGAAAGAATTGAAAACCAAGAAGTTAATTAAATTATATAAGGTAAAAGGATTAATGATAAGAGCACATTTTTTTGCCTTCAGCTTCCTGTCGTCCAACTCAATGATGCCATATCTAGGGAATAAAATATAATTGTTTATAAAAGTCTTCGAATTTCAACTGAAATACCAGTCAATAGGTTCAGTTGTGTGTGCATGTGTTTTAACACTTTAAACAATCAGCTTCGTCATTTCTACAAAAATGCCTGCTGGGATTTTGACTGAGATGGCACTACATCTATGGATCAATTTAAAGAGAATTGGCTTTCAACAATCTTGAGTCTTCCAATCTATAAATAATAGTATATCTCTGTGTTTAGTTCACTCTTCTTTAATTTATGATAGCGGTTTTAAAATATATTTTGCTAAATGCTATTTCATATTTTTAATGTTATTTTATTTATTTATTTTAAAAAGATTTTATTTATTTATTTATTTGAGAGAGAGAGAAAGAGAGAGCATGAAAGGGAAGAAGGTCAGAGGGAGAAGCAGATTCCCTCTGGAGCCAGGAGCCCAATGTGGGACTTGATCCCAGGACTCTGGGATCATGACCTGTGCCGGAGTTAGTCGCTTAAACAACTGAGCCGAAAAAACAATTTCCTTATTGTTTTCATATAGAAATAGAATACATTTGTGTATATTGACCCTGCGTCCTATGGATTTTCTACTTTTATTTATTCTCATATCTTTTTTGTAGATTCCTTATTTTTTTGCATACATGATCATGTCATCTGCATATAAAAACAATTTTTTTTCTTTCCTAGTCTTTATGCATATTTTTTCTTGTATTATAGCAGTGGCCAGTACAGTTTTTAAACAGGAGTGTGACAGAGAAAATCCTTAATTTGTTCCAAACTTATTGAGATAGCATTTAGTCTTTCACAATGAAGTATGATGCTAATTGAATTTTTCCTAGATTTCCTGTGTCAGATTGAGAAGATTCACCTCTAATTGAGTTTGCTGAGACTTGTAAACTTTGTTTGGTCCAGATTCTGATTTAATTCAGGGCTGATTTAATCCCTATTCCTGAAGAGATACTGTTCTAGGACTATATTGAGAATCCACGTATTACTTGGATTTTCCACCTTGGCTGGTGGGAATGTGAACTATTCTGAGCCCTCAGTGACCTACAGGAATTGATGGGGTTTTGGTTTTTTTCACTGGCTCTTTCCATGGCCTTGGGAAATTTCTTTTCATGCATGCTCAGATTAGTACTCAGCAAAGACTTCAAGGAATCCTTCTTCCAATCTCTGAAGTTTTCTCTGTGCAGGTGGTCTCTGGTGGTTTACCTCACAAATTCTGTTAAACTTAGGCTCCCTGGACTCTAATTTCTAGATCTTTAACTCAGCAGGACTCAGGGCTCCTTCTCCCAGTGTTGCTAGCTGAAAAGTGCTTCTAGGCAGTAAGCCAGGCCAGTCATAAAGCAGGCTTCATTTGTTTCACTTTCCTCAGAGATCATGCCCTATTGTCCATGCCTGTTGTCTAATGTGAATAATTGTTGTTTATGTATTCAATTATCTAGTTCATGGAGGAAGGGTAAATCTAGTATCTAGAATGATAATATGACTAAAAGGAGACGTCAGTATGATTCAGTTTTTCTTTTTGAAAAGATTTATTTATTTATTTTAGAGAAAGAGAGAGAGGGCATGCACAAGCACACATAAGCAGGGGGAGGGGCAGAGCTGGAGGGAGAGAACCCGCAAGCTGACTCCTCACTGAGCGCAGAACCCAAAGTGGGACTCTATCCTAGGACCCTGAGATCATGACCTGAGCCAGAATTAAGAGTTGGACGCTTAACCAACTGAGTCATCCAGGCACCTCTGGTTCAATTTCTAGGTCGAGTTGTAGTGTAGCTTAGAGGGTTGGGGTGGCTTTGCACTTTAGCCATTTTTCTAATACCCTGTATAAGAATACTTTAGTTTGGCATGGGACATTACCTGTGCCGTGTTGTCAGACGTAATGACGTATTCTTTGGTCTGTAAAAATGGATTAGCGCTTTGAAAATGGATTAAGAAACTACTTTCTACCTGCAATATCAGGGAATATGGAGTATTTCCCAAATCAGAAAAGAGGGACCACTTTCTAAGAAATTGACAGCATTTTCATGATGAGCTAGTTTCCTGCTATAGACCTAAGCTATGGGCTCACTTTTTACATTGGCTAAGTGAAAGGAAACTAGCATTGCATGGAATGAGCCCCTCTACCATGATACATCTTCCAGCCAAGAAACACCCCTGACTGCCAACCACCAGCAGAAGCTAGGACCGGGCAAGGAAAGATCCTTACTCAGAGCCTTCAGAGAGAGCATGACCCTGTAGGCACCTTGGTTTCAGACTCCTAGCCTCAGGAACTGTGAAACAATGTATCTTTCTTGTTTCAAGCTGCCTACTTTGTGGTGTTTGTTTTGGCAGACATGAGAAATTAATACAACAACACAAGTTTGAATTTAGCTTTGCACTTACTATTCTGCAATCTTGGGCAATTATTTTAGTTTCTCTGAACTTTAATTTCCTTGGTAATAAAAAAGAAATGCAAAAAGAGGGCTAGTATAAGAATTAAAATAATGTCTGCAAAGCACTTAGCATCATGCCTGGCAGATAGTAAGCATTAAATGAATTTTAACTAATATTAGCTTGAATGGAGAAAAACATTAAAGGTATATTTTATGTGAAAATGTGCCTACTGTAGATTCTGATAATTACAAGGTCAAAGGCATAAGATCTGGGTAATAGTACATAATAAGTGGATAGTAAGAGGTTCTCTTAAATACAGTCAGTTTAGAGATATAATAATAAAACTGAATCTATCTACACATCCATTTATGTATGTATTGTCTATCTAATGATTTGTTCTAAATTTCAGTGATTTCTGGAATGAAAGCTAATTAAATGTAATAATTTAGCACAGAAGATTTTTTTGCTCAAATGCCAAGACTTAATTTTATGTTACTTCTGTACAGATCTGAGACTCTTCTCATTCTTCAGGAATATTCTACATTTTAAAAAAATGACATAAAATGCCTTGGTCAAATTGCCGGTCATTTCGTGCCTTATAGTAGAACAAGTCTGGACATATCAGAAATAACTGGAACAATTGTTGGTCTGGAAGCCTTGCTGTACTTTATTTAAAAAGAAGTCAGAGAAGGAAAATGAGATCGGGTTTGACATCCAAAATGAATTTTTCATTTAGAATTGTATTCTAGTATAATGACATCTGAGTGGGAAAGTGGAAGAAAAGTAGTGCTCTAGTGGGGGTGGTTCTCAGTATTAGAATATCCCAGCAGCCTTTCTAATTGCTATTACAGGCTGTCTGGCTTTTCGGTGCATTCAGGTTTACATGTTCATGAATGTGCATTTATATTCTTAAATACATACAAATTCTACCAAAATTCTTTTTTTTTTTTTTTTTTTTTTTTTAAGATTTTATTTTTTAAAGTAATCTCTGCCCCAATACGGGGCTTGAACTCACAACCCTGAGATCAAGAGTTGCACACTCCACCAACTGAGCCAGCCAGGTGCCCCAATTCTACCAAAATTCTTAACTGCTTGCTGGTGTGTTATACAAAAAGAACCAGCAAGGAGGTTGGAAAGAAACAGATGAAGATTTCAAATGGGATACTAGTAAAAAGTCATTGGGAATTAACAAGAACCTACAATAGTGAGAAGACAAGAAGGGAACAGACTAGGCAAAGACAATCAGGAAGAGAAAGTTTACAAAACCATTATGTGTTTGGCAGCACCTTCTACATCATTTTCCCTGTCACGTATTAATATGCAAATGACTATAACCATGCACATGGGGGAAAATATGTTGCTTATCCCATTGTGAGAGAGTTGAGACAAAGTAAAAATGTTGAATTATGTTTATATCTAACTATCTTTAAAAATTCATCTGTATAGGAAGGAGACCTAGAAAAGATAATTTTTTTCAAAGTGTCCTTTCTTTTTTAAAATTGAGATATAATTGACATATAACATTGTGTTAGTTTTAGGTGTACAATATAATGATTTGATAGATGTATATATTATGAACTGTTAACCACAATAAGTTTAGTTAACATCCATCACTATACATAATTACACTGTTTTTCCTGTGATAAGAACTGTTTTACTTATTATATTCCCACTCATTTTGGTTACATTCATTTATTCTTTCTTCTGGTTCTTGCTGGCATTTATGTTCATAACTTTTCTTCAACAGCATTAATTAACAATCTGAAAAGGAAGTCTAATGGTGTTAGCACAGGGACAGCTCTCACCAGTGGGCTTCTGGCAGTTTTAGAACGGAAGAGTAGAGTTTTTAAAAAAAAATTATATTCATTCACTCAAATATTATATACAAAAAATTACACTAGTTATTCGTGAATGAGATTCGCAGACTCCTTGGTGTTAAGAAGCTTGGAAACTAGTGGGGTAAGCTGGATATGCAACTTGACAGTTATAATGTGACAAATGCGTTTGTAAGGAAAATATAACTGTCCTTGAGAGGTGTTCTGAAGCTCACAGGAAGAGTATGTGAATCACATTTGATAAGATCAATAAAGGCTTTCTATAAAAGTGTCATTAAGCTGATGTCTAGAGAATGATTTGCTCTTATTTTTTTATTTTTATTTTTTTGTCAGAGAGAGCGAGCACAGGCAGACAAAGAGGCAGGCAGAGGGAGAAGCAGGCTCCCTGCTGAGCAAGGAGCCTGATTTGGGACTCAATCCCAGGACGCTGGGATCATGACCTGCGCCGAAGGCAGCCGCTTAACCAACTGAGCCACTCAGGCGTCCCTGATTTGCTCTTAGATGAAGAGGCAAGAGAGAGTATTCCTAGTAGAGAAAATAACATGTTATAATGACTTGGAGATGAGAGATGGACAAATCTGAGGAAATAAAAAGAGCTATTATTGGATGAAGTGTAGATTACAAGGCAGAGAGGCTCAATGACCATGTAAAGGTAATGAGTAGTTAAATATTGTGAAGACTCTTGAACACTATATTAAGGAGTTGGAATTTTAATTCAAGGGTAATCATGATCCTTCGAATAAGTTTAAGCAAGTGAATGATATGATCAGTTTTGAATTTTAGAAATTTGTTGCTCTATGGAAAATAGATGGATGGGATCCAAGACTAGAAATAGAAGTTCAGAGATGAGTGTGATGGAGTAGTGCAGGAGAGAGAAGACTATGAGTTGAATTAGGGTAATGTTTCTGGTGACAGAGGCACTGAACAGATTTGAGATATATTTAGGATATAGAATTAACTGGATTTGATAATAGAATGGATATAGTCAGGGATGCGTAAAATCCACTAAGATGCTCATATTTCTTGTGTGGGCAACTAGTACAACTAATGATTTATGGGGATAGAGGATAACAGAGAAACAGAAGTTTCTGGTAGAATGATGGTATGTTCATGTACAACTTGTTCAAACTGGAAGCATCTGTGGAACTGGCAGGTAGAGATGCCCAGTGGAAAGTTGGATGTGTGGTTTCTAGCTGAGGGGAGAGATCAGGGATTTTGGATAACATCATATATAAATGATCAGAAATTATGGGAGCAGATGAGCCACTCAGAAAGAGTTATAAAATAAAAGAGGGATGGATGGAGGAAGAACATTTTAAGGCCAGGCAAAAAGAGACCCAAATAAGGAACTGATAGAAAGCTTTAAGAAAACAGAAAGAAAATCCTATAGTTACGACATCCTGAAGGGGGAAAAAGTGTTTCAAAGAAGTGAACAGCAAAAAAGAGGTGCTGAAATATTAAACAATTAATAAAATGTATTCACCGAGTTTAGCAACAAAGATGTCTTTTTAAGAGCACTTTTGAGGCTGGATTCTGTGGAATCATACAAAGACAAATCAGATTGTAATGGCTGAACTGAAAATAAGAAAGTGAAGACAAAGTATCAAAAACTTTTTAAAAAATTTAATTGTTAGAGGGGGTAATATATGGTCTGGAAATCCAAAGGAGAGTATAAGTTTGAAAGATTTTTTTGATAGAGATGGAGATCCAAGGATTGAAATATGAGGAAATTCAAGGAATGCAAAGCAATGACTAATGGTTCTTTGAGCCTGAGGTAAGACTAAGATCCAGAGAACAGGGAGATTGACTTCAGATAGGATGATGGACAATTTTTCTTTTATAACAGACAGAATGGGTATGGATTGAAGTAAGCCTGAAGGCACCTAGAAGTTGGGTGAGTTCCTTTCTTTATTTTTTTTTAAATGAGTTTTTAAAAAAGATCTTATTTATTTGACACAGGGATCACAAGTAGGCAGAGAGGCAGGCAGAGAGAGAGGGGGAAGCAGGCTTCCTGCTGAGCAGAGAGCCCGATGTGGGGCTCAATCCCAGGACCTTGAGACCAGGGCCTGAGCCAAAGGCAGAGGCTTTAACCCACTAAGCCACCCAGACGCCCAGATGAGTTCCTTTCTATAGGCTTCTAATCTGGAGAGCGGGAGGTAAAACAATTGGGTGTGAATGAAGAGACAGGTTTTTGGATTTGGGGCTTGAGTTAAATAGAGAAAATAAAAATAGTGGGGAATGGAATTACAGAGAGCTGAAAAGATAAAAAAGAATTTCCAGGAGCCCCTGAGGACCCAGTTTGGGCTATATATCATCAACTTATGGTAACATTAGTTTGTCTGTTTTCTATTTTATGTTAAGGGGTATATCTTTGTATTTTATGTTAAGAGGTATAGTAACATTCAGCTATAATTATATAAATAAATATATATATATAACATTCAGTAACACAGTTAATTTCATTCATTTAGACTTCAGGGTTTGCTTTACAGAAGGATAATTCATCAAGAGATTTGAAATACTAACAAGAATGGTATAATGATCAGCCAGTAAGTATAATTGAAGACTAAAGACCAGAGGAGAAAGTAGAAGGGTCACACCTTTGCAGATCCTGTGTAAAGAACTGAAAATATGTAAATAAGAGGAAAGAAGCACAGAAGTTTAATTAGAAAATAAGGGCTCTGTAATGACAGTTGTAGAAATGGAACTTTCCAGTTAATGGTCATGTCTAGGGCATGGCCAACAAATTTCTCTGGATGTGTAGAGATCAGATGGAGGTCCCTGGAAATGTGAACATGAATGAACTGGGAGGCCATAATGTTGGGTAGGTCAAGAGGAAGTTAAAATTTTTAGAAATCATGTTGGACTTGGGGATGGAGAAGAAAGCATTGAACCAGGTATTCTATCGTTGGTAGAGAAGGAGGACCTGGTAGGTAACACAAAAATCGGAGGTTGAGGATTAGATAGACAAGTGACATGAGCTTCTAGGAAGCATTCAGATGGAAGAATAATGTTCCAGAAAGGGCAATAGAGAATGAGAAAAATCTGGAACATGTATATATGAAAAAGGTTAAGATTTCTGGATAACAACCTTATTTCATTGGCAGGGCACATGAAATTATTTCACTTATTTAATTGAGAAAGCATATGGGGTGGAAGGGAGAGGCAGAGGGAGAGAATCTTAAGCAGGCCCTGTGCTCAGTGCAGAGCCTGATGTGGGGCTTGACCTCATTACCCTGAGACCATGGCTGGAGCTGAAATCAAGAGTCTGACACTCTACTAACTGAGACACCCAGGTGTCCTCTATTTTATTTATTTATATACTTATTTATATACTTTTCATTTATGTTGACTTACATATAGGTCTGTGTATTTGTGTTGAGGATTTTGTAATTTTATTTTTATGAGTGGAGTACCATATATCAGTGATAGGTTGCCAAAATATGTGTTCTCATGATTCTAGAAGTTTGATGTTCCCAGTTTCCTAGCTTCTCCGTTAGTCATTGCAATTTGCTCATGGTCACAAATAAGTCCATGTTGTCACCATAGTGCTGGGAAGAAGATAGAAGTTAACAATTTTGAAAAAAATTGTTTCAAATTAGATAGGAAGACTTCAAAAATGTGATTTTGCAATATTTATTATTTCAATTTATTTGAAGGGTTCTTACTGTCCTGCTTTATTATGCTAAGTTAATTGTGCCTGTGATCAAGAGTTCTCCCAAAAGAAGTATTTTCTTGTCTAAATAAATTTAGTGAAGCCCAAACTGTACATCTTGGATTCACTTCATAGGTTTTTAAAAAAAAAAAAAAAAGTCTCAAGGCAAATGTTTATTTGAAAATAAATGAAGGTCACAGATGACAGAATAAATTCTAGCACCTGTAGAGTACACCAATTAGATAAATGCTCCTTAGCAATATTTGAATATCTTATTAAGGACTTTGCACTAATTTCAATTCATCTAGGTATATGCTTTTACATTCTGAGATAAAACTAGGGAAAAGAGAAGTTATTTCTTTCATTTCCTGCTTTTAGATTCCTACCATCTCCTTCCCTTCTTTATAGTCACTTGCCAAGATGGACTTGAGTCAGTCAAGTTATCCTGTCTTGGAATGTGCTGTCCTCCTTATCCAGTCGTCTTCACCAATTCATACCTATTTCCTTTTACAAAAGCTTTGCTTCATCTGGGAAGCTCTCAGGAGATTAATTCCACCTTATGGTAGCATGCTTCTACCTTCTCATGTTTTAATAATATTTTAATTTAATGTTCATCTTTATGTTTTATGTAAATGTCTTAACAGATTAGCACATGGTGTTGTTGTTATTCTGTCATAGAAAAACCACATTATTACTTGATTGTAGTTTTATTTGGGGGTTCTTTCCATCAGACTGATCGGTTTGTGAACAGGATATATGTCTTATGTCTCCATAATCCTAACTCCAAGTGCTACCCATGGGAGACAATCCTATCACAATTGGCCCCTTGTACTTTTTGTCCTTGGGTTACATATATATATATATCTGTCTTCTTTGGTTCCACTCTGACTGTTTAGTGATTAGAACTTAAACAGGACCAGATATAGTAGCCTAGGGGCCCTTTGGCTAACTGTGAACATCCACATCTACAGCTGATCACAATAGTTCTAGAACTCTGAGATTCAGGTATTACATGGTCAGGTGTCTAGATGACTGTTTAAACAGAGGGAATAAGTTTGACTTGGGGTTTCCTGTGGAATCAAGTTAGAATCATGAAAGAGGCTTAAAGGTTAATAAATAAGCAGAGAATGGACTAGTTTATTTCAAAGTGTAGGCTTCTTAAAAATATGTCCAATCTCTAAAACTGACATTGCCCAGTTCCTTGGAAATTCTTACCTAGAAATAAACATGAAATATTTTTAATAGTAATTTTTGATATATAATAATGATTAAAATGGTAAAGACAACTATAATAATCAACAGAATGTAAGGCTTCAAAGCAGAGGTAATGTGTAGTACAGTGAAAATAGCACTGGAATAAGAATTATAGGATGCAGGTTCTAATCTGATATCACTGCTGGGTGATGTTGAGTAATCCACTTAATCTTTCTGAGCCAGCATTCTTTTGTTTGTCAAGTGAGTTGGTTGTGGGATATTATCTTTAAGATTCTTATAGCTTTGGGGCGCCTGGGTGGCTCAGTGGGTTGAACCTCTGCCTTCGGCTCAGGTCATGATCCCAGGGTCCTGGGATCGAGCTCCGCATCAGGCTCTCTGCTTAGCAGGGAGCCTGCTTCCTTCCTCTCTTCTGCCTGCCTCTCTGCTACTTGTGATCTCTGCCTGTCAAAGAAATATACTCTTTTTTAAAAAAGATTCTTATAGCTTTGATAATCTGTGATGCTTTAAATTGTTTTAAAAAAGTGTAGAAAGTTGTATAATGTAGTTATGATTCTTAGAATACCATGAATATACCTGAGCATCTTTAGAGAGAAGAAAATTCATTATTAATTACATGAAGGTTATGGGGAAGGTTTTCCAAAGTGCCTAGGAAACTGGACACCAGGTAAATGTTCACAAAAGGCCTCAGGAATTTAGAGTTGGGAGGTATCGTAGGCTATCTACTAAACATTTAATTTTACAAATGAGGAAAATGAAATTAGAGGTTAATTTACTTGCTCAATGTCATACTTAGCAAGTAAATGGTGAAAACTATGCCAGAATTTAGGTAAGTGGTTAACCTCCAAGTAAGTACTTATTCTACTCTGCCAACTATTTGCATTAAAAAGTGTAAGGTTTGGGCAATATTACCAATAGCTAATTCTCAGTGTGATGGGAAAAAATTTACTTATAACAAATATAATTCCTAATATCTTCAATACTTAAATTTCTTGTAAATCAATGAAAAGTTAAATAAAAATATGTGAAATTAATGACCATACAAATCACGGAAAAATTTTTAAATGTGATCAAGAAATGAATTAGCAAGAACACCCTAACAGTCATTTCTGTTATAAAAACAACAAAACCCATAAATAAACAATAACACACCAACAAAAATAGCTTAGGGAAAGCTCTAGACTATAACAAAGAATAAGCAAAAATCCGGTAGAGCTCAAAAACATCCTCAAAAACTGAGAATGCCACATACGAAGTACAGGACACATTTTACCTGAGTTTTCCCATCCTACAGTTCAGAGCAGCTTGACTCCATGAGGGCTACCCTCAGAGGAATTTCACCTCATAAGAAAAAGGAGAGCAGGAAAACCCCATCAAGACTCACCATTGTGGCCATTGGCAAACCTTTGCTATTGAGGTCTCCCAGAATCTACATCAATGTTGATCCCAGCTGATGGAGATGCCTGGAATCCTTCCACTTCATCTACTTTCTGGAATTGGAGTTGTCATTGTGGTGAAACCTGCCACAGTAAGACCAGCACATTCTTGGTGACAGAGGACGGCCACAGTCACTGTGGTGACACTGACCTCAGCTGATGGAGCTGCACAGAGCTGTGCTGCTGTACTTTCCCAGGAAGAGATAACTGCACCCTCGAATTTGCAGACATCTATACAAACGCATCAGAAACATGGAAAAGCAAAGATACATAACACTACCAAATAATTTCCCAGTGACTGATCCTGAAGAAATGGAGATCTGTGAATTAGTTGAAAAAGAAGCCAGAATACTTTTTTAAGGAAACTTAATGAAATTCAAGATAACACAAGTAGACAATGAGTGAATGCAGGAAAACAACACAGAAGCAACATAGCTCTGACACTTGTTACGTAACTTGCTCCCACTAGGCCCCTCTCCCCACAGTGGTCTGGGGGAACCACCCCTTCTAGTCACATTTACCTCAGTCCCAGCGTGGCAAGCCCCCTCTGCCAGAAGACCAGCCTAAACCCCGGCCAACACCACACCTCCTCACCTGGGAGTTTTGCAAGGCCTCAGATAAGGTGGCAAAGACAGCAGACACTACACTGCAGGGCACTACAGGACTTCTTCATAAAGCCGTTACCCTGAAGAACAGGAGATGTAGCTGACTTTCCTAACACAGAGAAGCAGGCACAGAGACTTACACAGGTGAGAAGACAGGAATTTCTCCCAAGTGAAAGGACAGGACAAGGCCATGGCCAGAGATCTAAGCAAAACAAATATAAGTAGGAGTCAAGATGGCGGAGAAGTAGCAGCTGAGACTACATCAGGTAGCGGGAGATCAGCTAGATAGCTTATCTAAAGATGGCAAACAGCCACAAATCCAACAGGAGATCGAAGAGAAGAAGAACAGCAATTCTAGAAACAGAAAATCAACCACTCTCTGAAAGGTAGGACCGGCGGAGAAGTGAATCCAAAGCGATGGGAAGATAGACCGCGGGGGGAGGGGCCGGCTCCCGGCAGGCGGCGGAGCAACGGAGCACAAAATCGGGACTTTTAAAAGTCTGTTCCGCTGAGGGACATCGCTCCAGAGGCTTAACCGGGGTGAAGCCCACGCACGGTCAGCGTGGCCTCAGGTCCCGCAGGGTCACAGAAGGATCGGGGGTGTCTGAGTGTCGCAGAGCTTACAGGTGTTAGGACGGGGAAGCCGGCTACAGAGACAGAGCCGAGGAGTGAGCTCTAAGCTCGGGGTTACCTTGAACCGGTCGCAGGCTCGGTCAGCTCGGAGCACGGCCGGAGGCAGGGTGACGGGAGTAAATCGGCGCTGTTCTCTGAGGGCGCACTGAGGAGTGGGGCCCCGGGCTCTCGGCTCCTCCGGGCTGGAGACCGGGAGGCCGCCATCTTCATTCCCGCCCTCCGGAACTCTACGGAAAGCGCTCAGGGAACAAAAGCTCCCGAAAGCAAACCCGAGCGGATGACTCAGCCCGGCCCCGGGTAAGGGCGGTGCAACTCCGTCCGGGGCAAAGCCGCTTGAGAATCACTACAACAGGCCCCTCCCCCAGAAGATCAACAAGAAACCCAGCCAGGACCAAGTTCACCTACCAAGGAGTGCAGTTTCAATACCAAGGAGAGCAGCGGAATTCCAGAGGAGGAGAAAGCAAAGCACGGAACTCATGGCTTTCTCCCCATGATTCTTTAGCCTTGCAGTTAATTTAATTTTTTTTTCTTTTTCTTTTTCAATTTTTTTTCTTTTCTTCTAAATTTTTTTTAACATTTACCCTTTTCTTTTTTAATGTTCTTTAACTAGTTTACCTAATATATATATATATATTTTTTTCTTTTTTGTATTTTTTCTTTATTTTCTTTTTTTAATTGTTTCTTTTTTTTTTTTCTTTCTGAACCTCTTTTTATCCCCTTTCTCCCCCCTCACGATTTGGGATCTCTTCTGATTTGGCTAATGCATATTTTCCTGGGGTTGTTGCCACCCTTTTAGTATTTTACTTCCTCCTTCATATACTCTTATCTGGACAAAATGACAAGGCGGAAAAATTCACCACAAAAAAAAGAACAGGAGGCAGTACCAAAGGCTAGGGACCTAATCAGTACAGACATTGTCAGATCTAGAGTTCAGAATGATGATTCTCAAGGTTCTAGCTGGGCTTGAAAAAGGCATGGAAGATATTAGAGAAACCCTCTTGAGAGATATAAAAGCCCTTTCTGGAGAAATAAAAGAACTAAAATCTAACCAAGTTGAAATAAAAAAAGCTATTAATGAGGTGCAATAAAAAATGGAGGCTCTCATTGCTAGGATAAATGAGGCAGAAGAAAGAATTAGTGATATAGAAGACCAAATGACAGAGAATAAAGAAGCTGAGCAAAAGAGGGACAAACAGCTACTGGACCACGAGGGGAGAATTCGAGAGATAAGTGACACCATAAGACGAAACAACATTAGAATAATTGGGATTCCAGAAGAAGAAGAAAGAGAGAGGGGAGCAGAAGGTATATTGGAGAGAATTATTGGAGAGAATTTCCCCAATATGGCAAAGGGAACAAGCATCAAAATCCAGGAGATTCAGAGAACCCCCCTCAAAATCAATAAGAATAGGTCCACACCCCGTCACCTAATAGTAAAATTTACAAGTCTTAGTGACAAAGAGAAGATCCTGAAAGCAGCCCGGGAAAAGAAGTCTGTAACGTACAATGGTAAAAATATTAGATTGGCAGCAGACTTATCCACAGAGACCTGGCAGGCCAGAAAGAGCTGGCATGATATATTCAGAGTACTAAACGAGAAAAACATGCAGCCAAGAATACTATATCCAGCTAGGCTATCATTGAAAATAGAAGGAGAGATTAAAAGCTTCCAGGACAAACAAAAACTGAAAGAATTTGCAAATACCAAACCAGCTCTACAGGAAATATTGAAAGGGGTCCTCTAAGCAAAGAGAGACCCTAAAAGTAGTAGATCAGAAAGAAACAGAGACAATATACAATAACAGTCACCTTACAGGCAATACAATGGCACTAAATTCATATCTCTCAATACTTACCCTGAATGTTAATGGGCTAAATGCCCCAATCAAAAGACACAGGGTATCAGAATGGATAAAAAAACAAAACCCATCTATATGTTGCCTACAAGAAACTCATCTTAAACCTGAAGACACCTCCAGATTTAAAGTGAGGGGGTGGAAAAGAATTTACCATGCTAATGGACATCAGAAGAAAGCAGGAGTGGCCATCCTTATATCAGATCAATTATATTTTAAGCCAAAGACTATAATAAGAGATGAGGAAGGACACTATATCACACTCAAAGGAACTGTCCAACAAGAAGATCTAACAATTTTAAATATCTATGCCCCTAACGTGGGAGCAGCCAACTATATAAACCAATTAATAACAAAATCAAAGAAACATAT
>NW_019154108.1:15752144-15807846 GCF_002288905.1 Enhydra lutris kenyoni | reverse complement strand
GAAGACACCTCCAGATTTAAAGTGAGGGGGTGGAAAAGAATTTACCATGCTAATGGACATCAGAAGAAAGCAGGAGTGGCAATCCTTATATCAGATCAATTAGATTTTAAGCCAAAGACTATAATAAGAGATGAGGAAGGACACTATATCATACTCAAAGGAACTGTCCAACAAGAAGATCTAACAATTTTAAATATCTATGCCCCTAACGTGGGAGCAGCCAACTATATAAACCAATTAATAACAAAATCAAAGAAACACATCGACAATAATACAATAATAGTAGGGGACTTTAACACTCCCCTCACTGAAATGGACAGATCATCCAAGCAAAAGATCAACAAGGAAATCAAGGCCTTAAATGACACACTGGACCAGATGGACATCACAGATATATTCAGAACATTTCATCCCAAAGCAACAGAATACACATTCTTCTCTAGTGCACATGGAACATTCTCCAGAATAGATCATATTCTTGGTCCTAAATCAGGTCTCAACCGTTATCAAAAGATTGGAATCATTCCCTGCATATTTTCAGACCACAATGCTCTGAAGCTAGAACTCAATCACAAGAGGAAATTTGGAAAGAACCCAAATACATGGAGACTAAAAAGCATCCTTCTAAAGAATGAATGGGTCAGCCAGGAAATTAAAGAAGACTTGAAAAAATTCATGGAAACAAATGATAATGAAAACACAACGGTTCAAAATCTGTGGGACACAACAAAGGCAGTCCTGAGAGGAAAATATATAGCGGTACAAGCCTTTCTCAAGAAACAAGAAAGGTCTCAGGTACACAACCTAACCCTACACCTAAAAGAGCTGGAGAAAGAACAAGTAAGAAACCCTAAACCCAGCAGGAGAAGAGAAATCATAAAGATCAGAGCAGAAATCAATGAAATAGAAACCAAAAAAACAATAGAATAAATCAACGAAACTAGGAGCTGGTTCTTTGAAAGAATTAATAAGATTGATAAACCCCTGGCCAGACTTACCAAAAAGAAAAGAGAAAGGACCCAAATAAATAAAATCATGAATGAAAGAGGAGAGATCACAACGAACACCAAAGAAATACAGACAATTATAAGAACATACTATGAGCAACTCTACGCCAACGAATTTGACAATCTGGAAGAAATGGATGCATTCCTAGAGACATATAAACTACCACAACTGAACCAGGAAGAAACAGAAAGCCTGAAAAGACCCATAACCAGTAAGGAGATTGAAATAGTCATCAAAAATCTCCAAACAAACAAAAGCCCAGGGCCAGACGGCTTCCCGGGGGAATCCTACCAAACATTTAAAGAAGAACTAATTCCTATTCTCCTGAAACTATTCCAAAAAATAGAAATGGAAGGAAAACTTCCAAACTCATTTTATGAGGCCAGCATCACCTTGATCCCCAAACCAGACAAGGATCCCATCAAAAAAGAGAACTACAGACCAATATCCTTGATGAACACAGATGCAAAAATTCTCACCAAAATACTAGCCAATAGGGTTCAACAGTACATTAAAAGGATTATTCACCACAACCAAGTGGGATTTATTCCAGGGCTGCAAGGCTGGTTCAACATCCGCAAATCAATCAATGTGATACAACACATTAATAAAAGAAAGAGTAAGAACCATATGATACTCTCCATAGATGCTGAAAAAGCATTTGACAAAGTACAGCATCCCTTCCTGATCAAAACTCTTCAAAGTGTAGGGGTAGAGGGCACATACCTCGATATTATCAAAGCCATCTATGAAAAACCCGCTGCAAATATCATTCTCAATGGAGAAAAACTGAAAGCTTTTCCGCTAAGGTCAAAAACACGGCAGGGATGTCCATTATCACCACTGCTATTCAACATAGTACTAGAAGTCCTAGCCTCAGCAATCAGACAACAAAAGGAAATTAAAGGCATCCAAATCGGCAAAGAAGAAGTCAAACTATCACTCTTTGCAGATGATATGATACTATATGTGGAAAACCCAAAAGACTCCACTCCAAAACTGCTAGAACTTGTACAGGAATTCAATAAAGTGTCAGGATATAAAATCAATGCACAGAAATCAGTTGCATTTCTCTACACCAACAACAAGACAGAAGAAAGAGAAATTAAGGAGTCAATCCCATTTACAATTGCACCCAAAACTATAAGATACCTAGGAATAAACCTATCCAAAGAGGCTAAGAATCTATACACAGAAAACTATAAAGTACTCATGAAAGAAATTGAGGAAGACACAAAGAAATGGAAAAATGTCCCATGCTCCTTGATTGGAAGAATAAGTATTGTGAAAATGTCTATGCTACCTAAAGCAGTCTACACATAATGCAATTCCTATCAAAGTACCATCCATTTTTTCCAAAGAAATGGAACAAATAATCCTAAAATTTATATGGAACCAGAAAAGACCTCGAATAGCCAAAGGAATATTGAAAAAGAAAGCCAAAGTTGGTGGCATCCCAATTCCGGACTTCAAGCTCTATTACAAAGCTGTCATCATCAAGACAGCATGGTACTGGCACAAAAACAGACACATAGATCAATGGAACAGAATAGAGAGCCCAGAAATAGACCCTTAACTCTATGGTCAACTAATCTTTGAGAAAGCAGGAAAGAATGTCCAATGGAAAAAAGACAGCCTCTTCAATAAATGGTGTTGGGAAAATTGGACAGCCACATGCAGAAAAATGAAATTGGACCATTTCCTTACACCATACACGAAAATAGACTCAAAATGGATGAAGGACCTCAATGTGAGAAAGGAATCCATCAAAATCCTTGAGGAGAACACAGGCAGCAACCTTTTCGACCTCAGCCGCAGCAACATCTTCCTAGGATCATTGCCAAAGGCAAGGGAAGCAAGGGCAAAAATGAACTATTGGGATTTCATCAAGATCAAAAGCTTTTGCACAGCAAAGGAAACAGTTAACAAAACCAAAGACAACTGACAGAATGGGAGAAGATATTTGCAAACGACATATCAGATAAAGGGCTAGTGTCCAAAATCTATAAAGAACTTAGCAAACTCAACACCCAAAGAACAAATAATCCAATCAAGAAATGGGCAGAAGACATGAACAGACATTTCTGCAAAGAAGACATCCAGATGGCCAACAGACACATGAAAAAGTGCTCCATATCACTCGGCATCAGGGAAATACAAATCAAAACCACAATGAGATATCACCCCACACCAGTCAGAATGACTAAAATTAACAAGTCAGGAAATGACAGATTCTGGCGAGGATGTGGAGAAAGGGGAACCCTCCTACACTGTTGGTGGGAATGCAAGCTGGTGCAACCACTCTGGAAAACAGCATGGAGGTTCCTCAAAATGTTGAAAATAGAGCTACCCTATGACCCAGCAATTGCACTGCTGGATATTTACCCTAAAGATACAAACGTAGTGATCCGAAGGGGCACGTGCACCCGAATGTTTATAGCAGCAATGTCTACAATAGCCAAACTATGGAAAGAACCTAGATGTCCATCAACAGTAGAATGGATAAAGAAGATGTGGTATATATACACAATGGAATACTACGCAGCCAGCAAAAGAAATGAAATCTTGGGCGCCTGGGTGGCTCAGTTGTTTAAGCGACTGCCTTCAGCTCAGGTCATGATCCTGGAGTCCCGGGATCGAGTCCCGCATCAGGCTCCCAGCTCCACGGGGTGTCTGCTTCTCCCTCTGACCTTCTTGCTCATGCTCTCTCTCACTGTCTCTCTCTTCTCTCAAATAAATAAATAAAATGTTTAAAAAAAATTATAAAAAAAAAAGAAATGAAATCTTGTCATTTGCGATGACGTGGATGGAACTAGGGGGTATCATGCTTAACGAAATATGTCAATCGGAGAAAGACAACTATCATATGATCTCCCTGATATGAGGGAGAGGAGATGCAACATGGGGGGTTAAGGGGGTAGGAGAAGAGTAAATGAAACAAGATGGGATTGGGAGGGAGACAAACCATAAGTGACTCTTAATCTCACAAAACAAACTGAGGGTTGATGGGGGGGAGGGAACTTGGGAAAAGAGGGTTGGGGTTATGGACATTGGGGAGGGTATGTGCTATGGTGAGTGCTGTGAAGTGTGTAAACCTGGCAATTCACAGACCTGTACCCTTGGGGATAAAAATATATGTTTATAAAAAATAAAAAAAAATATAAGTAACATGCCTAGTGGAGAATTAAAAGCAATGATCATAAACGTACATGCAGGACTTGAAAAAAGAGTGGAGGACATCAGTGAGACCAGTAACACAGAGATAAGGAATAACAGAGCAGAGATAAAGAGCTCAATAAACAAAATGAGAAACACTCTTGAATGAACAGCGGCCTAGAAAAAGCAGAGGTACAAATTAATGACCTAGAAGACAGAGTGATGGAAAGTTATCAAGCTGAAAAAAGAGGCAAAATGAGAATAGATTTAGGGAACTCAGTGACTCCATCAAACATGATAACATTCATATTATAGGAGTCCCAGAAGAAGAAGAGAGAGAAAAGGGGCAAAGAATTTATTTGAAGAAAAAAGAAAGATCTCAAATAACCTAAACTTACACCACAATGCCCTAGAAATGGAAGAAAAAACTAAATCCAAATTTAGTAGAAGGAAATAAATAATAAAGAATAGAGAAGAGGAGCACCTGCGTGGCTCAGTGGGTCAAAGCCTCTGCCTTTGGCTCATGTCATGATCTCAGGGTCCTGGGATCAAGCTCTGCATCGGGCTCTCTGCTCAGTGGGGAGCCTGCTTCCTCCTCTCTCTCTGCCTGCCTCTCTGCCTACTTGAGATCTCTGTCTGTCAAATAAATACATAAAATGTTAAAAAGAATAGAGAAGAAACAAATGAAACAGAAGCTAGAAGGACAATAGAAAAGATCAACAAAAGTAGGATTTGGGCTTATGAAAGACAAACAGACTTGAAAAACCTTTAACTTGACTAGGGGAGAAGAGAGGTGGCTCAACTTAATAAAATTATAAATGAAGGAGGAGACATTACAAACAATATTGCAGAAATACAAAAGATCATAAGAAACTACTATAAACAATTAAATGCCAGCAAATTGCTTTAGTAGAAGTGAATAAATTCCTAGAAATGCAACTTCCAAGACTGAAATATGAAAGAAAATCTGAACGTATAAGTAATGAGAAAGGATATTCAATCAATAATCAAAACTTTCCCAGTAAGTAAAGCCCAGGACTAGATGGCTTCAGGAGTGAATTCTAGGGGCACCTGGGTGGCTCAGTTGGTTAAGCATCTGACTTCAGCTATCATCATGATCTTGGGGTCCTGGGATGGAACCTCACCCCCTCAGGCTCCCTGCTCAGCAGGGAGTATGCTTGTCTCTCTCCTTTTGCCCCTCTCCCCTGCTTGTGCACATGCCCTCTCTCTAAAATAAATGAATAAAATCTTTAAGAAAGGAGTGTATTCTATCATACATTTAAATAAGAGTGTAGCTACATCCTGCTTACCAAGTCTTATCAGCATAATAGTACCAATATATTCAGTAAGCACAGAATTTTATGGAATGGCATGGTAGGTAGTATTCAAGATGGCATCATCAATTCTTTTGCTCCTGGTATGCATTTGTTGCTCTTCACGTTAAGAGGCAGGGACCAGTTCCACTGCAATAAAATCTGGGTTGGTGTTAGTGACTTTCTTAATTAGCAAATGTGACATTTTGGGACTTTAGAGGATTTACAACTTCCATTTGTTTTTTTATGGACTGCTTCCATGTGAGAGACATTTGAGAACTTCCCAGTTGAACCCACAGAATAAGGAGAGATAGTAATTTACCCCAGGTTTGAGTGGGTTGTGTTACAGCAGCAGCAATGTAGAACAGTGGCAATACTAATGAAGACCATGTGCATTAGATGATTCAGAGAACAAGAGAAGTGATATAGATCTATGGTCTAATAAACGAATCCTTACTGTCCTTGTTAAGTAAATGAAGATTGTTTCTAGTGGTCTTTCTAATAAAAAGAGTGGGTAGAGTCATCTGTTAGAACCGTAGTGACATATCAGGTACCATGGCCTGTGTTACTATACAGCAGTACAGAAATAACATTCGGAATAGTGGCTGTGATTAGATTCACACCTGATTAGTATTATAATTTATTATCGTTCTTCAGTGACAGTAACTTTGTTTTGCACAGACAAGATAGGTTAGTTGAATGGGCACATGATGGGGACAATCATCTCTGCAATTCTTCAGGTTTCTGCTGGTGGTACTAATATGCGAAGTCCTTTAAAGAATGCAATATTGTTTTTGTATATTCATTTGACAATAAGAAGTAGTTTTAAGGCTTTCCATGTGGTCTCTCCTAATATAAAAAAATCTCATTTCATAGCCAAGGGAACCAATGTGGAATCCTGCCAATTACTGAGTGAATCTGTTGCAACCATGTATGCTATAACTAAGGAAATAAACAGAAGTTTATTTACTTATTTATTTATTTGAGAGAGAGAAATCATGAAAAGGAGGGTGAGGTGGAGAGGGAGAGAGAGAATCTCAAGCGGACTCCACACTGAGCATGGAGCCTGATGCAGGGCTCGATGGCAGGACCCTGAGCCAAAACCAAGAGTCAGATGCTTAACCAACTGTGCCATCCAGACTCCCCAGTAATCAGAAGTTTGAATGAGAACATACAGGGCTAATTGTGAGATGAACCTGAGCCTAAATTCCATTAGTCACCTGACCTCTGATTGTGCTTTGGGATCCCCAGGTGAGAGCCATTGCCTAGGAGTCCCTGGAAATTCTGTCTATATCTTTTTTTTATCCAAAAGTACAATCACTCTGGTAAGTGGCAGGAAGTTCCTTTGGAGAAGATAAAGTAGAATATTTATAGTATAAATATTTGGCAATGTAACAAGGTACTTTTTCTATAAGAGCTGTCCTTCCCTTTATTCAAGGAGCTCTGGGTCTCTGAACTACCTCACATCTGGCTACTGGGTGAGAGGTATGCTCCTTTATATTTGTGGTTCAGTTCTCCATATCCAGAGTTGGTTGGTTGGTTAGTTTTTCTTATACACATCAAGTAAGACTTGAATAGGTCACCCATTTATTTCAGTCATGGGCACACCATTGTCAGTGGTCAAATTATTCTGATTACTATTCTTTTAGAGTATAAATAGAAAGATCCTATATTTCAACTTGGTTTAAGGCAGACCATCGTTAAGTGGAGGTTTTAATCAACCAACAAAGCTAGAATTCTCTTCCAGCTACTTGAGCAAATGCATTAAATCCAGAAAGTTTTGCTAGTGTATGCATTTCAGTTGAGTTAGCCTAATCTAGCATTGGATCCATCCATTCTACGTTGATTGAGTATCCTACAAATTTTTTCTTTTTCTGCTGATAGAAATTGGCAAAATCTTGCAATTTCGCATTTCCTTCCAGGTCAGACTTTGTACCTGCTCTTGTGGACTGCTGGGATTTGAATCTAGTTATAGGTGTAGAAGTAGTGATGGGTAGAATAGATAAACTCCCTGTAAGGCTTCTCTCTCAGGATAGGTCATTACAGACTTTTTTATTTTCCCTCCAGGAAGATGGATAATCTTTAGAACAAGAAGAGCAGTTTCTACTAGCCAGGGAAACCCAGTAAAATTTTGGGGTTAAAAGGTTTCAGCACAATTGTAGTCTGCCCAAATGTCTCTGTTTCAATTTTCAGTGGCACACTCATTCTCAATCAATACCAGAAATTTTACATAAGAGACTCTTCAAGAATTTGATAATTTGCGTTATAATTCAACCAATTTCAGGAGATTTTTTGGAAAGATTTTATTTTTTTTAATTTTATTTTTTCAGTGTTCCAAGATTCATATTTATGCATCACACCCAGTGCTCCAATCAGTAAGTGCCCTCCTTAATACCCACCACCAGGCTCACCCATCCCCTTATCCCCTCCCTTCCAAAACCCTCAGTTTGTTTCTCAGAGTCCACAGTCTCTCATGGTTCCTCTCCCCCTCCCGATTTCCCCCAATTCACTTTTCCTTTCCTTCTCCTAATGTCCTCCATGTTATTCCTTATGCTCCACAAGTAAGTGAAACCGTATGATAATTGACTTTCTCTGCTTGACTTACTTCACTCAGCATAATCTCCTCTAGTCCGGTCCATGCTGATACAAGAGTTGGGTATTCATCCTTTCTGATGGCTACATAATATTCCATTGTATAAATGGACCATATCTTCTTTATCCATTCATCTGTTGAAGAGCATCTTGGCTCTTTATTTTTATTTGAGAGAGTGTGAGCAAGAGCACAAGCAAGGGGAGCAGCAGAGGGAGAAGGAGAAGCAGGCTTCCCACTGAGCAGGAAGCCCACTGTGGACCCGGAGATCATGACCTAAGCCAAAGTCAGCTGCTTAACCAACTGCAGCATCCAGGCACCCACAAGAGTAGATATTGGGTTTGGTTTTCAGAAATCTCAACATGCAGATACAAAATGTAAAGGACAGTTTTGGCATACCTGGAAACTGTGAAAGACAGGAGCTCATTTTTTTCCCTCTAAACTCTCCGTCACGATTAAGAATAGCTACCACACCCCACAGCCTTGCATTCTTTTTTTTTTTCCACTATTATGTTCTATTGTACCAGGAACTTAGTCCCTCAACATTAATACCACAAACACACATAATCCTCAAGTGATTAGAGGTCATAATTTAAATAACTAATTTGCCACCACAGTGAATAGATACTAGTGTGCATTTATCATTACCAATGTTAATGTCTTTAAATCAGATCATAGCAGAAAGCTAATTCTAGGTTCCCATCTTTTAGATTTTGTTCTCCTAGAATTGCTGCTGGTGTTAAAGACAATGTGAGTCTAGAGTTAGCCAGGGAACAGTCAACAGAGCAGTAATTAATAGCAATAATACAAGTCTTACAAGAATGAGGGGTTTAATTAAGAGTAGAACTTACACATATATGGAATTGTGGAATTGCTGATTTGGAAGGAGGACTCAGGAGGAGAGAAAGTCATCAATGACTATATCCTAAAGTACCAGAGGAGGTGGGAAAGCCAGAAGATGTGGGAAAAGTCTGCGAAGTCATGAGTATTTGGTCACCATGTAGGACCATGTAGTCAGAGTTGGGGGTGGGTAGCAGAAAGTTCTGTGAAAGTGATGGTGTCTGATGCCATCATGAGAGGCCACCACCATCTTCTCAGAATAATGGCTTTCAGTATCCTTCTGCATTGAATCTGCACATTTCACTATCCTTCTGCAGTTAATACGTGAATTTCTCTCCTTGGTAACATTGGAACTATTTAAAGAAGGTGATTCAGGGAAGCAGAGGTGTAAGTCTTAGGTAGAAATGCAGGTGCCACTGTTCACGGTCCCTTATGTGACCTTAGTAAGAGGTTCCTTTTTTCCTTTGGAGATGTGTAAAGGTCTTTAGATCTCTCTTTATAGAAGCTTCCTGATTTCAGAATGTAATCTCACTTGGGAGCTAAACAAAAATCATGACAGTGGGAACTCGACCAGGGCTGTGATGATTCTGTCAACCATCTCTACATTTTTTAATATACCCTGCAGGAATGCAAGGGGACAGAGAAAAAAGTTGTGCTCTCTGAGAGGAGTTCTCTGTGAATTCCTGCCCTCACTGAACTTACCCCTCTAATGGAGAAACATAATACAGCATTCATGAATCAAAGATTCTGAAAACAAGTGCAAAAAACAGTTCACATTTTAGGGAAGCAAAAAAAAAAAAAAAAAAAGGCATTCTGGGAGTGCTATGCTGGAGTTCATTTGGACCAGTTTATAAAGAGCTGATTATTAAATGTTTAGGAATTTTGCAAGCTGGTTTATGTCACCAGCCTGAAAATTGGCCATGGTGATAATATTTATGAAAATTGGGAAATACAATAAATCAGAACTTTTTTCCCTCTGAACATCCAGTTGTTAAATATTTACCAGCAAACCACTGTACACTGCGAATCCTAATACACTCTTTTCCAGCTCCAAATTCCAGAGATAATCAAGGAAATTTAGTAGTAAATTTTTGATTATATTAACACTTTATTATCTTTGGAAGTTGATAGTACTCATCTGATGTTGGAGCAATGAACAGCTGTAATTGATTAATATGGAAAGTTCATTTTAGAAAAGAAATTAGGCTAAATTCTCTGCAGATAGCAGAGGTAGGCTGTGCCAACGCAGGGAGTTAAGTGAAGCTATTCAGAAGGATAGCTAGGTAATAACTATATTTTTAAGCTTTATTTTGTAGATTAAAACATAGTTTCATGTTATGATCCTTGCAAAACCCTTGATTTTGAAGACATCTAGGATAACTCTATGTTGTAGGGGTGCAGTGCAGAAAGGAATGCTAGTGAAGCAGTTTCATGTTAAATCAGTTGGTCAATGATGATGGATTGTTCAAAGAACACTTTTGTCAATACAAAACCTGAGTTAAAAATGAATAATTAGTTAATTAGCCTTATATTTTTCAGGCAGCCTATTTATTTTTTATGATTTAACTCCCTTAGCACTTTGTTGAAATTTAGGTAATTTTTCAGTTGGCGATAGGCAGTTAAAACTAAAACAGAAGAAATACTGAATTTGGGTGAATGTTTTTGCATGTGTGTTTTTTTTTTAATTTTATTATTTAATTAAAACAATTTTTTAAAAAGATTTTTTATTTATTTGAGAGGGAGGGAGAGCATGAGTGGAAGGGCAGAGAGAGAGGGACATGCAGACTCCCCACTGAGCAGGGAACCTGACTCAGGCCTCCATCCCAGGACCTTACAGAAATCATGACCTGAGCTGAAGTCAGATGCTTAATGGACTGAGCCACCCAGGCTCCCCATTACAAACCATTAACGTTGTAAGTTTAAAATGCAGTGACATTTAGTAAATTTACAAAATTGTACAATTGTCAACACCACCACAAATGCCATTTTGTGGCATTTCTATGGTACAAAAAAATGTTTTTGAGCTTGTTTTTCATCAATCCCTAATCCCAACCCCCAGGTAACCATTGATCTGTTTTCTGTATTTCTAAATTTGTCTATTCTGAACATTTAAAATAAATGTCCATAAAATCATCCACTCTGGCTATTTGTATCTGGCTTCTTACACATAGTCTAATGTTTAGGTGATTCATCTATATAGAGGATATTTCTTTTTTTTTGTTTATTTGTTTCTTTTTATTGCTGGATAGTATTCCATTGTATAGATATACCACAATTTATTTATCCATTCACCAGTTGACAAATTTTTACATTAATCATTACTATTAGCTAATATGAATAATTCTGCTATGAAAATACAGTGTTCATGTGGACATTTTAATTTTTCTTGGAAAGAGTGCTAGAGGGTAGCATTGTTGGTGATGTTTGGTAAGTTTATGTTTAATGTTAAACTGTTCTCCAAGGTGGCTGTACCATTGTACATTCCCACCAACAATGTAAAAGGACGTCAGTTACTCCACATCAACGAGAACACTTAGTACTTTTTGTCTTACTGATTATAGTCACCTTAGTGACAGCTCTTGAACAAAAATGTATAAGATTTGTGTGCCAAGAACTACCAAATATCTTTGCTGCAAACCACAAATTGTGATAGGTTATATTTTCATTTTAACTTAGTTTAAAATAATTTCCAGTTTTCTTCTTAACTTTTTCTTTGGCTCATTTAGAAGTGTTCTTTTTAGTTTCCATGTACGTGGGGGTTTTCCAGGTATCTTTCTCTTACTGATTGCCTCATATAGCCAGCAATGGACAAGATATGTTTGCAGGTAGGTTAACAAAGAGTACTCTTTGCTAGGCTCATTTCTTAAGCTGCGAAGGTTGACAGTTATTATATCTCTTACAGGTGCCTAAGTTATAATTTTGTTGGCGTAGTTGATTAATTCAAGAAATTTTATTGAAGTCTTGAAACAAAACTGGGAATAGTGAGGTATGTAACGTGTCTACGTAGTGAGCTGAAATGCACGGAATGGTCAGGAGTGGAGAATTAGATGAAATGAGCTCTCAGACTACTTTGTTGGCATTGAGTGCCACATGTAGGGAAAATATATAGCACCATGCAAGCCTTCTGAGACTTTTTTCTCCCCCTGACTTTCCAGCATGGGAAACTTATTCATCAGAGGTCAGTGTGAACAGGAGAGAATTAAAAAAATATATACTTGATGGATCTGAGGCAAAATGGCATGACAGAAGGACCGAATCATGATTTTAAGTGTGAAGAATAATTGGCTACTCCAGGGGTACATTGTGTTCATCCTCTCATTGACCTCAAAGCAGAGAAATTATATTGCCTTTTGGGTCTGCTGCCCTGTGCCTTAATCCAAGAGGAAGAGCTCCTGCTAGTTATGTTAGATATTTAAAAAGGGACACCAAACTGAAGTTCTAAGGCAATTAAGGCTCTCTTTAAGTTGAATGGAATATTTAAAATGTGCTAAAATTAGAGAACATCAAATAATTAAAAGAAAAGTCTGAATTGTGTAGTACTGACTATAAAGAAGACCAGATCATTAAAAGGTCAATGGGATTGCCGACAGCACAATGATACAACGCAGCCCGTCTACCAGTGCCATTAAACACTCAGGGGAGCAAAACTCCTTTGAGGCAAGCACATGAAGACAATAGATCACAGCCAGCTCGCGAAACTGCAGCTGCTTTTAGTCTTCTAGAAACTTTGAAGTTACCTTTGATTTTTTTTTAATCTTCCTTTTTTTCTGTCCCCCCCCCCCCCCCTTCATAATATCTCTGGTATTCATCCTCTCTGTTTGGTCAAGGTTCTCCAGAGAAACAGAATTAATAAGATATATACAGAGAGAGATTTTAAGAAATTGGCGCACATCAGGGCAGGAACTGGCAAATCCCAAATTTGTAGCACAGGCCAGCAGGCTGAGAATTCAGGTCAGGGTTAATGCTGCAGCCTGAGTCTCAATTCCATGGGGTACCAAGCTGGACCCTCTAGCAGGATTTCAGTGGTGCATTTTGAGGAGAATTCCTTCTTCTTTGGGAAGTTTCACTTGTTGGTCTTCAGGCCTTCAATTGATTGGATTAGGCTCACCCACATTCTGGAGCGTAATCTGCTTTGCCTTCTGATTTCACTTAAAACCACCTCAATGGCAACATCTAGACTGATGTTTGACCAAACAACTGGGCATCGTAACCTTGCCAAATTAACCCATAAAATTAACCATCACATTTTTTACCCCCATTTGTATGTCTACCTTCAACCTCTACTCTCATGACCTCATGCTTACAGCCCACATTGACCTTGAGCTAGTTTCCCAAGTGTCTCCACGCTTCAGTTAATCTTTCCTGTGCAACTGGTGTGTTCCTGGAATAATTTTTTCCCTGACGTTCTGTTATCTTACCCAGCCTATCATACTACACTGATTTCCACTTAATTTCTGACTGTCACTTCTCCCCATTCATCTTGTTCTTCTCACTCTTCTCCACACGAATGACTCATTCTGTGCTGGTCATATCGTAGTTGGGCTGTCATGTTTCCTCCTCTAATTTTCTAAGACTCTCCCGATTATGTGTCCAGACTGCATTTGGTCCAGTTCCTGTGATAACCTCATATCTCTGGAGTATTGTACTATCTATCACCAGTAGCTTATGGTTAAGCAGTTAGTCGTTCTTTAGTTGTTTAAGGTATGTTATATTTATCTCCTTAATCAAATCATAAGGTACTTGAGTTAGGAATTGTGTTTCATTTCTCTAGTATGCACCGCTTTTCCTAGAACAATGCTAGCCAGTGGTTGCAGGAAGGAGATCATTTAGCCATTCATTGATTATGGCAAAAAACCAAAATCTAGAACATTGTGTAATTCAAAGTTAAATGATGCATAAAGCTGCAGTTGAGAACTAGAGTAATACCACCTTCAGGGCCTTCCATTTTAACTACTAAACTAGAACTGCTGAGAATAAACTCAAGACACTGTATTTTTACAAAGGTGATTTTGATTTTGCAAGTCTGAACACTGGTGTTCAACAATTACTGTGTAGACTTCTTCCTATTTTGGAGCACCCCATTAATTCACAAAAGAGTTCAGTGTATTTTTCCTTCAAAGGGTTCTCAAGGAGGCCTGCGTTGTCACTGCCTTGCATAAGGCTCCCCTTACTTTCTTATCTGGATTCTAGGAGTCCTCTCGACTCTTCATGCTTCCCACCGAGCTCCTCTCCAGTATTGCCTCTGTATTGCTTAGAGTGTTTGTGCTCAAAATTTGCAAATTTGATTGTGCTATTTAAGCATAAAATGCTCTGCTTTCCCTTGTTCAGATTGACGTTCAATCTTCTTTACATGGTTTATGAAGCTGTTCAAGATATACATGCTTCGTTTAGAGCTTAGGCTTCTTCTGCCCATGAATGGCTCCATTTCTCCATCCATACTAAGTTACTCAAAACAGTTTTGTCCTCTCACAAGCCTTTGCCTTTGTATGTGCAAAGAATTATGTGCCATAATTCATGCCATTTATTTAAGTAATATCAATTTGTAATCTAGGCATTGCTAGACACTAAGAATTTTGATATTAATGATAAAATCCCCTCCTCTTCTGAATGCTGCTGACCAGTAGGAGGATAGGTATGTAAATACTTATTAAACTATAGCTACTGTGGACTGAGAATCTATTATTTATGAGGACTGGACTAAGCATTTTGCATGAATTATCACTTAATCTTCACAACCACACTCTAGGGAGCTGGGCTAGAATGCAGGTCTTTGGAATCTGGAGCCCACAGTCTTAGCTGCTGGGCTTCTCTGTGGCTGTGCTGAAGGAGTTAAGAGGAACCACAATCATATTATAGGAAACTTCGTAATTTATTCAGGGTACAGTCTCCTCGATTAATAGGAAAGAAAATTAAATGACATAAGACTAATACTTTTCCTTATTCCTTCATTACATTGCACTTGGCCAATATTTTACTTACTTTTATAGCACCAGATTAACAAAGTCCTGTGGCAGGTACTAAATGAGAATGTGAAAGTTCCAGTTCCTTCCTTCAGCTGTCTCAGGTCAGTCTGCCAGCCCTCAACATGTAAACACTGACAGAGCTAAGTTTGAGAGCTGGTTCTGGTCTTTCTTTAGTCATTTGTTCTTAGAAAATTATTTAACCTCTTCTTCTCAGTTTCCTTATCTGTAAAATGAAAAGCTCAATAGCTTGTAAGCCTAAGATGTAATGACAGGTTTATGTAGGAAGATGACATAATCAGAGTTGTGTTTTGGAGTAATTAACACTAGCAGTTTTATGCAGTTGTCCAGATAATGTGTCAGTGTACCAGAAGATGACATTAGCAGAGGGTATGGAGAGAAGAAAACTCATGCATGTCTGTGTACTAAATTCTCACCCAAGTGACAAAAGAGGTGGGGCTTGCTCTTTACAATTACACAGGCCCTACATGAACCCTAAGTTTTAAACTTCTTCCCTACTACGATTCTAATTAATTTGAGTTACCCCAAGCTTCAGTCTACTGAATGAAAGTCCTGTATAATAGCTGAAATAATTTCTTTTGGAAGAGTTAATGAATCTTTAGGGGATGTGATTATCTGTTTATTGGAACAAGATATATTTGAATTAATGGATAAAAATGTAGAATTTTGATATACCTATCAAAGGATTTTTTTTTAAAGATTTTTAAATTTTATTTTATTTGACAGATGGAGATCACAAATAGGCAGAGAGGCAGGCAGAGAGAGAGGAAGGGAAGCAGGCTTCCTGCGGAGCAGAGCCTGATGTGGGGCTCGATCCCAGGACCCTGGGATGGCGACCTGAGCGGAAGGCAGAGGCTTTAACCCACTGAGCCACTCGGCGCCCCCAGATTTTTTTTTTTTTAAAGTTGGCATTTTTTTTTTTTTAAATTTTCAGCATAACAGTATTCCTTGTTTTTGCACCATACCCAGTGCTCCATGCAATCCGTGCCCTCTCTAATACCCACCACCTGATTCCCCCAACCTCCCCCCCCCCGCCGCTTCAAACCCCTCAGATTGTTTTTCAGAGTCCATAGTCTCTCATGGTTCACCTCCCCTTCCAATTTCCCCCAACTCTCTTCTCCTCTCTAACTCCCCTTGTCCTCCATGTTATTTGTGATGCTCCACAAATAAGTGAAACCATATGATAATTGACTCTCTCTGCTTGACTTATTTCACTCAGCATAATCTCTTCCAGTCCCGTCCATGTTGCTACAAAAGTTGGGTATTCATCCTTTCTGATGGAGGCATAATACTCCATAGTGTATATGGACCACACCTTCCTTATCCATTCGTCCGTTGAAGGGCATCTTGGTTCTTTCCACCGTTTGGCGACCATGGCCATTGCTGCTATAAACATTGGGGTACAGATGGCCTCTCTTTTCACTCCATCTGTATCTTTGGGGTAAATACCCAGTAGTGCAATTGCAGGGTCATAGGGAAGCTCTATTTTTAATTTCTTGAGGAATCTCCACACTGTTCTCCAAAGTGGCTGCACCAACTTGCATTCCCACCAACAGTGTAAGAGGGTTCCCCTTTCTCCACATCCTCTCCAACACATGTTGTTTCCTGTCTTGATAATTTTGGCCATTCTAACTGGTGTAAGGTGGTATCTCAATGTGGTTTTAATTTGAATCTCCCTGATGGCTAGTGATGATGAACATTTTTTCATGTGTCTGATAGCCATTTGTATGTCTTCGTTGGAGAAGTGTCTGTTCATATCTTCTGCCCATTTTTTGATATGATTATCTGTTTTGTGTGTGTTGAGTTTGAGGAGTTCTTTATAGATCCTGGATATCAACCTTTTGTCTGTACTGTCATTTGCAAATATCTTCTCCCATTCCGTGGGTTGCCTCTTTGTTTTCTTGACTGTTTCCTTTGCTGTGCAGAAGCTTTTTTTTTTTTTAAAGATTTTATTTATTTACTTGACAGAGAGAGAGAGATCACAAGTAGGCAGAGAGGCAGTCAGAGAGAGAGGAGGAAGAAGGCTCCCTGTTGAGCAGAGAGCCCGATGCGGGCCTCGATCCCAGGACCCTGGGACCATGACCTGAGCCGAAGGCAGAGGCTTTAACCCACTGAGCCACCCAGGCGCCCTGTGCAGAAGCTTTTGATTTTGATTAAGTCCGAAAAGTTTATTCGATATCAGCCACAGCAACTTCTTTCAATATATGTCTCCAACGGCAAAGGATTTTTTTTTTTTTTTTTTAAGAGAGAATCACATGTGTGCACACCAGCAGGGGAAGGGCAGAGGGAGAGACAGAACCTTAGGCTTCACGTCCAGGGAGGAGCCCAGTGTGGAACCCAGTGTGGGGCTGGATCTCATGACTCAAAGATCATGACCTGAGGCGAAATCAAGAGTTGGATGCTTAACCAACTAAGCCACCCAGGTGCCCCTGGGGAAGGATGTTAAGTGGTCTAAATCTTATCTTTTGAAGTAGACAGTTGAGGAATAATCTAAAATTATGTAAACAAGAGATAGCAATGAAAGGATTTTATTAGGTACCTGGAAGTAACTAATGGAAGAAATAAAATAGAAATGTTTGAATTGGTATTTTTAGAGACTGGCCCAGAAGACAAGAATATCTCTGACATTGAGGCTGCTGAGATGGAAGAGCTGGGCTCTATTCTGATTCTTCCATGCAGCTCAGGCAGGTTTTAAATAGAGAGGTTCCTGGAAGACACTAACCCACAAAGAGAAAACTAAGCAAGCCTATGGGAAAGTCTTCCCTTCCAGACAGAGGTCCAGTACTTTGTAGGATGTCCAAGGAGAAACTTCCCTCTGTGAGAGAGCTCATCTGTCCCTAATTAGTCAGGAATCCATTTTTTTTTTTTAAACTTCCAGAATTCTGCAACAGGGTAGCTCTGAGCATAAATTTAATATCCATTAAACAAACATATATGTCATCATTCAAATAGTCTAAACATGAGGCATTTAAAAATTATGTCTGATTTAATATCCTTTGAAAATTAATTTGACTTGGTAGTGTAATTTGAAATTTTAATATCATTTTTGACACACACTATTGAATAAGTGAAAAATGGCATTTGCTTTACCTTGAATATTGAGTTCATCTACTCAATTACTTCCCTTAATTACTCTCTGTTTAAAATCACATTGTATGCTAATTTATTAAAGGAAAATCAATAAAAATTAGATAATTAATGATATGTGAAATTATAAATGAGAATTTGTGACTTTAAATAAGTGGAAGCTTAGTCTGATTATAAACATGAGTGCAAAAGAGCCTTAAAAATTAACTTGTCATATCTGTAGTGCAATATGATAAGCTTAATATTAATATGTTGAAATGTGGTTGGAGTTTATTATGTTCATCACTTATGATGTTCATCAATACTACATTTGTGTTTCATACAATTTATAGAAGACAGCTGGAGCAATGTTATTAAAGTAAATGGGAAAATTACACATTATATATATCAAAAGGCCAACACCAGATTTGAAACCAATAACATTAGACCATTAGACACTTCTCCATAAGGGATTTTCATTGGCTAACATTTTTAGTAGACCAACATTGTTACAGTTAGTTGTAGCATCATACCATCTCTGCTGATCTCTTGGGTTAATGTTCATAGCTTTTTAAGAAGCTATCTTTTCAGTCCTTTACGTAACATGCACAGCGACTTTAAACTTCTTCCCTATTATGATTCTAATTAATTTGAATCACCCCGAGCCTCAGTCTACTGAATGAAAGTCCTTTAATTAATATTAATATTAATTTAAGAACTAATTCTTAAATTAATTTTAAGAAAGTCCTTTAACTTTAATATTAGAAAGATACGGGCTTTTGTTGTAAGAATTATTTTACTGGTAACGTGTAAAAAAATTCACAGATCTTGAGGGGCTTTTGTGGTTTAATGTCTACTAAAACAGTAGAAACCAAAAGAACTCTTCTTCAGGCATTGTCCTATTAATTGCAAAATTTATATAAAAATCTATATTTAGAAAAATTATGAGCCTGTGATAAATTTGAGATATTGTGATGGATTCTGTTGATACAACCATGAAGAACACATATCCTTCTTGCCTCCAAAGGGCCCATGGTCTGGGGGACAAAAAAGACATAAAAATAGAAAAAAAAACAGTAATTCAACAGACTATGTCTGATAAGAGCTAAGCATTATGGAAATAGTTTTTTTAATGAGAATGTGGGGGGAAGATGGGTAGAAACTCTCAGGATTCCAACATTTCAAAGCAGTCATTAAAGAGGGGGAAAAAAAAAAGGAGGAAGGGAATTTAATACTTAAAAGGAAAATCAGAGGGTGCCTGGATGGCTCAGGGGGTTGAGGCCTCTGCCTTCGGCTCAGGTCATGATCCCAAGGTGCTGGGATCACACATCGGGCTCTTGGCTTGAAGGGGAGACTCCTTCCCCTTCTCTCTCTGCCTACTTGTGATCTCTGTCAAATAGATAAATAAAATCTTAAAAAAAAAAAAGGAAAACCAGTATTCAACCCATTTTCTGGTTGTATCTATCCCA
The DNA here is from genome assembly GCF_002288905.1 of Enhydra lutris kenyoni. Classification (NCBI taxonomy): domain Eukaryota; kingdom Metazoa; phylum Chordata; class Mammalia; order Carnivora; family Mustelidae; genus Enhydra; species Enhydra lutris. The sequence continues at coordinate 15,788,423 of NW_019154108.1, read as the reverse complement.
GAACACAACTGATTTGATAGATTTTTCTCAAATTATTTATTGTTTAAAAAATTTTATTTATTTGAGAGAAGGAGAATGAGAGAGAGTGGGGAGGAGCATAGGGGGATGGAGAGGAACAAGCAGACTCCACAATGAACACGGAGCCAGATGTGGGGCTCAACCCCAGGACCCTGAGACCACTACCTGAGCCGAAACCAAGAATCGAAGGCTTAACTGGCTAAGCCATCCAGGCACTCCTCTTAAATTATTTATTGATTACTTAGATTGAAATGATAGAAATGTTAAGAGTATTGTGACATTGAGTAGATAGTCAAGAAAAGAAGGACTTGTAAGTAAGTAGTGTGGCTGCTACATGAAAACCTGGTAGAATTAAGATTTCATCTAGCAAGTTATATGATTTAAATTGAATTAATTTTTTCTAGAATAAATTATTGTGTCTTTCTAATTGATTTGAAGTGTAGATGCCAATCACACTGTGTGATGTTGGCATTCGGTTTCAAGTCAACTTATATGGACATCCTCTTTCTTCTAAATATATCTCTAAATTACAAATACACATTTCCCACTATATTTACTAGGAAATAGTGGGTACAGGGACTTAGAAGTGAGTTTTATTTTGGACCTGGAGCATGAGAGAGGAAATTGATCTGCATTGGTGGTCATATTCAACAGCCAGATGAAAAATTGTAGTGTAAGGTGATGGACCATCCAGAAGTTTTAGGAAGGAATCTAAATGTGTTCCTCCATCTTCTGGGAGATGATGGTTTTGAGTGACCTTGACCATTATGCTTAGATAACATACTAAGGTAAATAGTAAACGGAGATTGGACAAGACAGAGACAGAGGGGTATCAAAGGAAGAGTTAAGGGGTGGGGGAAGAAGTGGAAATAAGGGAAAAAATTGTAGGTCTGTACTGTTAGCTAGACTCCTCTCTGGTTTAGGCCAGGCTGCACACATGTTAGGACTTTTGAGAAGTAGGGGCTCTCAAGTAGGAATAAAGTCAAGATAGTTTATTTTGTGTTGTCTCCAAATTATTAGTAGATCAGATTACTGGCTGTTTGTAGGACTGAGGGGAACTTGTCCGTCTACTTAGACTTGAGAGGATGTCTTATAGTGGCATTCTGTGTGACTTTAGGCTACTAGCTGGCCTTTGGGTTGGAGGGTCAATAATCTGTAGAACTATTATCCTAATTCCTGGTACCCATGAGATAATTTCAATTCTCTTGCATTGAATTTGTGAATTCATTCTCTCTCTCTCTCTCTCTCTCTCGACTTAAATGTTGTAAGTATGGGCATAGAACCATTGCTTCTCACATTTTAAACTGAATGTTGAGTTTTGTTAACTTATCTTCATTCACTTGAATTTTGTGAAACTAAACATTAGAAAAATATAAATTTAAATGCAGTAATTAAGATATACTTCATAGGTAGTAAAATAAATATCTGATCCATTCATGGTTTATGATTATTTATTTCACCCATCTGCTTGAGTAGGTCCACTGTCTAGAGTTGCTGGCTTAACCAAATAAGGGATTTAAATTATTCATTTTGACATTGTTTTCCCTAATATGTGATATGAAATTGCATACCGACATTTATTTATTTAAATATTTTATTTATTTATTTGAGAGAAGAAAGAAAGAGAATATGAGTGGGGGAGGAGCAGAGGGAACAGGAAAAACAGACTTCCCACTGAGCAGGGAGCCCGATATGGGGCTCTCTCCCAGGACCCTGAGATCATGACCTGAGCCCAAGGCAGATGCTGAACCAACTGAGCCATCCAGGTGCCCTGCATACTTTTATTTATTTATTTTAAAGATTTTGTTTATTTATTTGAGAGAGAGACAGAGAGTGCATGAGAGGTGAGAAGGTTAGAGGGAGAAGCAGACTCCCCATGGAACAGGGAGCACAATAAGGGACTTGATCCCAGGACTCTGGGATCATGACCTGAGCTGAAGGCAGTTGTTCAGCCAACTGAGCCACACAGACGCCCCTAACTTTTAAATAGTAAGATTACTTCATATGAATCACGGCAGTGATGTGCAAAGTCACATTAGAAAGCTAAAAGAGCTCCAATAACTATAAGATTCAGTTATAATCTAATCAGTACATATAAATAAAGATTTGATCAGAAGGTGAATCCTCGTTGCAGAATGGATACTCAGAAGTTAAACATTGGCAGGGTCAGTAGAAGCTATGTTTTGAGGTAGAAGAAGACTTGGCTTCTGAGTCTCTGGTCTCACTTTTGGTAGACAATTTCTATTGCGGTGATGAAAATATTACTGTCTCAGCTTGACTGGATTAAATATTGGATATTCTAACTTTGCTTGATCTTACTCATTGTTTACCAAGAACCTTGTTGTTAAATATGTCATTCCCCCAGATATTCTCTGTGGTCAAAAGGGCACAAGCACTATATGTCCCATGCATAATTATAAATTAATAATTCAAAAGTATTATATGCAAATATAATATGTAATAATATAATAAAGATTATAAATTCGTCCTTTAAATTCCGCTTTTACACCAGTCTTAAAAGTCAGCTTTATAGTCCTCTACTTCTGGCCTGAAGGGTGTAGCCATGCTTGGGACCCTCTCAGCTTCCTAAGTTTGCAGCCCGGAAAGCTACAACCATACCGTGGCTAAGCACAATAAAATGAGTGTTCTACTGTGAAGCCTCCAAGGAGAGTGTTAGCTTCTTCCTCCTTTTATTTTATTGTCTAAGAAAACATTCTACCTGTGGAACATATACTCATATTATGTTTTCTGCTAAATGGAAATTCTTGGAGAGCAGAGATTCTGCTTAATTCATCTCTATAGTTCCCCTTTCCTTTAGTGACTTACTCTTAGTGAATGTGTTCAGTGAATGAAAGGGGGAAGACCAGTATTTTGCAATGGTAGATGCATTAACAGCTCATGTGTTTCCTCCCATGGCTAGCAGATAGTCAGGCATCTTAGTGGAAAGTAGTCAGTGTTTACTGCACTCAGTTTACCAAATGAGTCCTCATGCGGTGTTCAACTCCCTTACCGCATTTCTCATTCAGAGGACTTATTCTTCAGGTTTCTCTTGTTAACATTTTCCTTTAACACATATGGATAATGCTGATAAGAAATAAGCAAACAAAAACCCAAGGAAGCAATAATTTCATTCCTTAGTCCAGGACTGTGGAGCTAACTCATGTCATGAAAACATTTCTTGTCTCTTGAAAATGGTGGGAGTCTTGCTGCTAGACTTTGGGTTTTCATATTGTTCAACTTCCAGTGGGTTTTTGGATGGCTCTCTCTCTTCATAGTACCTATTAATAATTCCATCTTGAGCTGAGTCCCAGAACTTTTGCCAACTGCTTCTTTGTTCCACAGACTTTAATTTTAGTTGTACTTTAATAATGGATTGACAGAAATTATTTTCTCGAAAAAAAAATCTGTATGCTGGTATATCCCCAGATTTGACATAACCATTTCAAGGCACACTTTGCCTCAAAATCTGAGGGAAGAAGTAGTTTATAGCTCATAATGTGCACCTATTAAACTGATAACTTTGAGTGATAATTGAAGACAAAGCAGCCCAAGATCAAAAGTTTCCTTCCAAAGATAAATGTCACCCTGAAGCCAGCCATAGAATTCCAAAAATAATGTAGGAGGTGGATGTATTTTAGTCAGAGTAGCTAGTTTAGAAACAAGTTTTGGCTTTGGAAATTGCTATTTCATTCTTCATTTTCTTTGGAAAACAAAGGATTCTGTCGAGGTCTTGACTGCTGGTCACGTTTAATGGACTATTAGGGTTAAAATATTCTATACTCTTCATTTCATAGGTAGGAAAGACAGGCACAATGTTAAATGATTTGTATTAAAGAGAACAATTTTATTTTTTTATTTTTTGTTTTTATTATTTATTTTTAAAGATTTTATTTATTTATCTGACAGAGAGCAAGAGGTCACAAGTAGGTAGAGAGGCAGGCAGAGAGAGAGGAAGAAGCAGACTCCTTGCTGAGCAGAGAGCCCGATGCGGGGCTCAATCCCAGGACCCTGAGACCATGAATTGAGCTGAAGGCAGAGGCCTAACCCATTGAGCCACCCAGGTGCCCTAAAGAGAACAATTTTTAAAATAGAACTCTGTCTCCTAGTGGTCAGTGGAGTAGGCCCCTATCTTGCTTTGGCTCTAGAGCCATTTTTGTGTCTATGGAGATACTTTCTAAAAAAGGAATTAAAAAAAAAAAAGATGTTTGAAGGTAAAGCTATGATTTCTTTCCTCTTCCAGATTTGCTAACATTCCAACTGAGTGATCTCAGCAGTGTTTATTGTTTAAAAGACCACTTGTTGAAATTTTTTCTTTGTTGAGATAGTCATTTTCTGAACCAAAATAGAATAAAATTGGATAGCTACACTGCATGTACTTCTGTGTGTAAGTAACATTTTGGAGTCTTTTTGAAAAGGCTGTTTTTAAGTGTTTTGCAAGAAGTCAGGATGGTCATGAAGGCAAGTCCGTAATCAGATGGTGTATTCATGGAGACCAGGAAAAAATGCAGAAATCAACGTGAGGCAAAGGGAAAGGGATAAGTCCATCAGATTGTTGAAGTAAGAAAATTAAGTGCTTTATGATAAAGTAGAAAAATATGTTTCAGTCAAGACATGGGGCAGGGCAAAATTTCCCAGCCATAGGCACACATTAGAATCATCTTGAGAGGTTTAAAAAAAAAAACAAACAAACAATGCCTGGGCCCAACCCTACCCCTAGATAAATGAGAATGGGGGCGACATTTTTCTGAATTTTCACAGGTGACTCTGATGTACCACCAGGGCTGGGAGCCATCAGGGTACAATTATGAAAGGGACACCGAAATGTGAGGGTTTGGAATGGAAGAGTAAGTAACTCCTTCCTCAGATGGAAGGATAAAAATGTGCCTGTCTTCATCTCGAGAGAAGGACTGGAATTCCTCGCTTGATTTTATAGGATCTAATTTGCTTCCTCACCAAGCAGCAAACCTGGAAGGTTTCCAGTGTCTGACAGGACCTGTGGGGCTATGGGGGACATTTGATTCTCTACCACCTTGGGAGATGGGCACTCCAAAGCCACCTTCTCTTCTGTTCACAGTAGCATGATTCTATTCCACATTCCAGGCATTTTCCTCTACTGCCTTTTTTTTTTTAAGATTTTATTTATTTTAAAGATTTTACTTATTTATTTGACAGAGATTGAGAGAGCACCAGCAAGGGGAGCAGCAGGCAGAGGGAGAGTGAGAAGCAGGAAGCCCAAAGTGGGGGTTGATCCCAGGACCCTGGGAGCATGACCTGAGCCAAAGGCAGCTGCTTAACCTACTGAGCCACCCGGGTGCCCCAAGATTTTATTTTTAAGTGATCTCTACACCTAACGTAGGCTCAAGCTCATAACCCCGAGATCAAGAGTCAGCACCCACGGAGCTAGTCGGGCACCCCTTTGTTTTCACATCCTTAACATGGATTCAGGATTCTCCCTGAGGAAGGGGCAACCATTGCACTCCTGATATTCCGCCTAGAACCTCAGAAAGATTTTCTGCTGTGTTTGCGCATGCGTTGCCTTTAGCTTTGCCAAAGAAAAAGTTTTCATTCATTCATCAAATTTTAAATGAGTGCTGTGTGCTGGGTAGTGTTCTAGATGCTGAGGCTATAGCAGTGAAGAAAATACAAATTATTATCCTGTAGTCCTTATGTTCTCGTCATTTGCATAATGATTTGCTGGTCAGAGGCAATGCTTTTATTTTTTTTAATTTTTAATTTTTTTAAAAGATTTTATTTATTTGACAGAGGTCACAAGTAGGCGGAGAGGCAGGCAGAGAGAGGAAGGGAAGCAGGCTCCCCGCTGAGCAGAGAGCCTGATGCGGGGCTTGATCCCAGGGTCCTGGGTTCATGACCTGAGCTGAAGGCAGAGGCTTAGCCCACTAAGCCACCCAGGTTCCCCAGAGGCAATGCTTTTAAAGAGGTTGTATACTTTGTAGTTTCCTTGAGAAAAATCCCTCAGGAGTTGCTCCTCAATAGTTTTTGTTTTTCCTTTTTGAGATCAGAAAAGTTAGTTTTGCTCCTTGATCAAAAAAACAAAAGAAAAGAAAAAACTGTTTCATTGTGAGGCCTGGACTTGAGCCATGGTCAGCTTGCCGTCCATCCATGCAGAGGCAGCGAGTCCTCAAGCCGAAGGAGCAAACCAGGTCCGCTCAGGCTGACTTGTCTAATTTCAAATATTTAGACAGTCCTTTCAGGGAGAATGAATTTCCACAAAGGAATTTTCCTAGAAAAGGCATCACTTTAAATTATACTTATATGCACTAGGCAAGGAATTGTTAAATAGGTAACAGACTTAAAAAAAAAAATTCTGGACCCGTTGCAGTTAAATGGGAACAGGAATCTTTTTTCTTTTTTTTTTTTTTTTCAAATATTAGGGTTGGTTTTTTTTTTTTTTTTTTAAAGATTTCTTTTATTTATTTGTCAGAGAGAGAGAGAGAGAGAGAGAGAGCAAGCACAGGCAGACAGAGTGGCAGGCAGAGGCAGAGGGAGAAGCAGGCTCCCTGCCGAGCAAGGAGCCCGATGCGGGACTCGATCCCAGGACGCTGGGATCATGACCTGAGCCGAAGGCAGCTGCTTAACCAACTGAGCCACCCAGGCGTCCCAGAACAGGAATCTTTTGAAGAAGAGTGGTACTGTGTCTTAGCTACAGCAGGGGAAGGCTTTGAAATAGAAACGGGGGAAATGAAGCATCTGAGATTCAGGGTTTTAAAACCTCTATTGAGGGGCACCTGGGTGGCTCAGTGGGTTAAGCCGCTGCCTTCGGCTCGGGTCATGATCTCAGGGTCCTGGGGTCGAGTCCCGCGTCGGGCTCTCTGCTCAGCGGGGAGCCTGCTTCCCTCTCTCTCTCTCTCTCTCTGCCTGCCTCTCTGTCTACTTGTGATCTCTCTCTCTGTCAAATAAATAAATAAAATCTTTAAAAAAAAAAAAAAAACCTCGATTGAGCTCGTCCTCTTACTGGTTCTCAGCTGGAGAGCTAGTCCTATTCCACTCAATTCTGTGGAAACAGACGGTCCCGTCCATTATGGAAAAGGCAAACTGTGCAGTGGGACAACCTCTTTACAAAGGCAAGTTAAGCAGAGCAACTCCTCTGTTGGTTCAAAACCCTTTGGGAACTTCCCAGGTATAATCTGGAACTGGTCTCTTTGCTTGGAGGGCAGGGAGAGACAGAGGCTGGCCACTCCAGCTTGGGAAACAGCAATTTTCATAAACCGAGGGAATTTAATATATGAGGCTTGTCCCAGGTGGCAGCAAACCTAACGGATTCCAGCACCTACCTGCCAAATCTTAAAAGTTTATAAAGAGGCCCTAACTGAGCTCAGTCACATGTACCATGCGGTTTTCAACACCGCATCAATGTCTCAAGTCTATGTCCTTGGATCACTTTCTGGAGTGGGAAAGGCAAGGGGAACCCACATTCCCAGGACAGGGCAAGGAGCCTCCAGGTGCCTGGGTCCAGATCATGAGGCAAACTCTAGTCATGATGTTCCCCAACATTGACACATCAGTTTAAGTAGCAAGGATGATGACACGATTATCCAGGAGGAAACCAAGGATGTGACTGCTGCTGGCACCATGTGATTGGCTCCTTATGGTGGGGAGGGTAAAGATGTTTGAGGTCTGGGTGATGTGGGGAATTGTTCTGGAGAGAAAGTGTAAACCCAGTGCAACCAGCATGGTGGCTGTGTGGCATGGGGGGAGTTGAGTTCAGAATACTATAGTGAGATACAGATTGTGAAAAGTTTGAAGAGAGAAAAGAGAGCAAGAAAAAATAGTGACAGTAGTGCCACAGTGGATGCCTTGAACTCAGGAGTCTTATTTATCTTTGTGTTCTTGTACAGTACACAGCAGAAATGCTCGGTTAGTATTTGCGGAATTAAAGGCAAAGTGAACAGCAACAGCTAGAGCTATAGCAAAAGGAGCAAGACTGAAACGAGCTGCGCTCTTAGGATGGCATGGCACTTCTGCAGCTGGATATTTGGGCATTAGAGTGAATGGCAAGTCCATGCAACATAATTGAGGTGGGGTGGGGGCGGGGAGGGAGAGGAGAGGGAGAGCACAAATGCGGGAGGGTGGGGGAGGGAGGGAGGGAGGAGAGAGGCTGACATGTGGATAGAGTTGGAGGATAGAAATAAGTAAAAAAAAAAAAAAGTGACAGGGAAGTTGCACCATCTTATCTTTAATTGACGAGACTTCAAATACATGCATTATTTTAAAAGTAAAAAAGTACACTGTGGAAATTTCAGTCCTCCATTGGGCTCAAAGAGCAAAAGCTCTGAAGTGAGCCTGAGAGGGAAGCATGCTCTCTCTTCAGATCTATTTTTCCGTGTCAGTTATTGCCTCTCTTAGTGCGAGTATCTTACCAATCTTGGGGCATTTGTACAATTTAAAAATACAATTTTTTTTTTCCCATACAACATGGCTCCTACTTTATCTGGTGCTCAAAGCTTAGAAAAGCCAAGTGTGTAGGACTTGTCAAGAGAATGGTAGGGTGGTTTTCAGTATGGCACCATCCTAATGACCTTTGAAGGGTAATTTTGAATATGTGCACTTTTGGTCTTACTTCCCAAACTAACGCCCCCTGCCCTCAATTTATGATGCAGCTTGCCTGTAGTTCAGAGGCAAAACACTGACTTAATCTCTAAAGTTAGAGTTCTCCTACCAAAAGGTTATCTTCTCTGAGCTCCCAGAGAACCCTGAACTCATCATCTATATATATTCGTCTGTGTTTCAAAGAAGATTCTAGGCCCTTGGAGTTGGAGGCCATATTTAATTTATCCTTCTCTTTCAGATATTTAGAACAGTTTGGAGCACATAACAGGTACTTAAGGTATATTTGCTAAATGAATTAGTAAATAATGACTGACTAAAACCAAAATGATGACTCTAATGAGTTTTTTTTTTTCTTTTAGTAAATTTTCATGTTTAATTTACCCATAGTATGATTGATTTTTCCTAAATAAATCCTTTGTTATTAAGATTTCAAATAAATAATCCTGTGGTACATTATTATAGAGGAATTATATGATCTAAATCCAGAAAGAGCCATGTAAATATTTGGTCAAAGTACTGGCTTGCAGTCACTAGGCTGAAAAATAAGGCCTTGAAGAACAGTTACACAGAAGCCTCCAGGCTAGGGACTCTCGTGTTAATGGCATTTGAAGAGCAGCAGATTTTTTAAAAAGTGCCTATATTGGCTCTGCCTGCCCATAACTTACAGATTACAACTTTGGGGATGTTTTATAAAAGCTAGAGCTTCGATAGGAATGAAAAGTCAGAGTACCCCTGGCAGAAGGCCCAGGATAGAGAAAGCGCTCAATCCTCATTTCTGTCTTCCATGTTTCCAGCCTGGGAGAGTAAAGGTCAATTCAGAGACCACCAGACAAATGCTCTAATGCCTTCTGGGGTGACACTCATGGATAGTATGGTATGGTATGATGTAATGTAGTATAATATAGTATAGGATCAGTTTTCTTTCTACATTAAGTGGGGACAGGTTATACTCAATCTTCTCTCATGGTTAGTATGTTTATGAAGTTAGGGTTTTGACAAATTAGATACATCAGGTAAAGTGCATTAGCTGTTTTTGTCTTTAGTGTGTCGTCTTTCTCAGTATGGTTCATCAACATACCTAGTGGGGAAATGGCAACAAAAAAAAAAAAAAAAGAAAGTAAAGTTAGAGGTGTGGACTGATCTCCTTATTGGAAACAATAAAAATGGGTATAGGTATCCATTGGACACAAGACCAATATGCTAAATTCTTCAGTAAAAGTGGAAAGCAAATAAGGAAAATCTTCAAGGAATTTGGATTTCTTGAGGCATTACATCTAGAATCCACAACAAAATTTACGCGCTTTATAAAACAAAGTGCTTACAGATCAACACAATGCAATATGATCCAAGTACACGCGTATCAAAAGGCTTCCTACTAAACACCGACTTGGAGTAGGAAAGATGTAGTAAGGAAAGGCCTTGCTGGTCAAGACAGCTGGTGGATCTTATTTTGAAGAGGTCAAGGGCTTGAGTTAGGGAAGAAGGGCAGCATCATTTGGCTAAGTAGGGCATTTTGTGCACACGGGCACCAAGAAGCACGTTCGTTGCACCTAGAAGGTGACCAGCAGAAGAGGGTCACTGGAATGGAACACACTGGGAAACGGTAAGAAATCAGATCCAATAGACATGTCACTGGGAAGACATTCCTCCTGAATTAGATTAACGAGAGATACAAACCTCGAGGTCAATTTCAGGCATCGCTTAGTCATTTGGAAAAATAGAAGAGATTTTCTAAGCCAGAAAGAGCTCTCTCATTTCTTGTGCCTAGCCCTCTTCTCTCCTTCCTGACTTTTACGCCACAGTTCCAATGACTTCATTTCCCAGCCCAATCCGTTCTGATTTTCTTGCCCTTTTCAAAGCCTCTTAATGGTTTTCCCTTACAGCTGCCTTGGGGAGAGACGCCACCTCCCATCACCGGGCTTCTGCCAGCCCTCGCGTCTCCTCACGGCAATCATGCGCTCCTGTAAATAAGCCAACAGATGCCCTGGTTCTTTTGGAATGAAAACATGTCAGAGACAGAACCGTTCTCAACTGCTCCAAAATTGCATTTTCACCTGCTTCTGGGGAGTGCGTTCTTCTTACTTAGGAGGAAATTATTCTGAATGTTGTTTAGAGGCTGTCTGTCACCAGAACCAGACTTTCCTCTCCTTTGCTTCCTCCCCAGTGATCTCATTCACTGCTCTACCAAGAATTCACCCCCTCATAATCGGAAAGGTTACTGATCTCATCCTGTCTGCTTTCGATACGAGGAGCAGGAGTCACTGGGGCTCAGATGAGAGGCCACGGAGAGACCGTGGCTCCAATGTGGGTTGCTTGCTGGATACGCTAGAATATGCTCTCTCTCTGGGATTGTTGGGAATCAGGGCCATTCTCTTCTGTAGAGGATTCTGAGTTGCAGGCTCCTACCTACTTCATTACAGAGCAGGCTGCTGGGGGCGGAAGGGAGCAGAGGATAGAAAATGTGAACCAAGGGGCGCCTGGGTGGCTCAGTGGGTTAAGCGTCTGCCTTTGGCTCAGGTCATGTTCTTAGGGTCCTGGGATCGAGCCCTGCATTGGCTCTCTGCTCAGCGGGGAGCCTGCTTCCCCCCCCCCCCCCGCCTGCCTCTCTGCCTACTTGTGATCTCTCTCTGTCAAGTAAATAAATAAAATCTTAAAAAAAAAAAAGAAAAAAGAAAATGTGGACCAGAAGAGCACTGAGCTGCACTCAGGCCTTTGCTATCTGCTTCTTGTGGCTCTGCTAACTGCCTCCAGTCAAGTCCATTCATGCCTGTGAAGCTCATGAATTCTGTAAAATGGGACATTTGGACTACATAATGTGAAAAGGATATTCCAGAACTGAAAAGGCTATGACTTTTTCTCTTCTTAGATAATAAAGCCCCTAGAAAACAGACTTACAGGAAGCATTTTTCCTGAAAATATTATTTGCAATTTTCCATCGTGTCCTACAGGTACTTGAAGGAGCAGAAGATCTGGAAAGAGGGGACTTAGGTTCCCAGACAAGGGCACTGAAATTTTCTCTGACTTCTATTTAACATGCACTCTGTCTTTCCATAGAGTCAAAATTATAAAAAGGAGGCTCACATAGCATAGCACAATTTAAAAAGTAAACTGCCATGTTGTTTTCTAAACATTCTGTTAGAATTGTAGGCCTTACCTGAACGCCAACCTACAGTCATTATCAAGAAAAATTGCACTTTTAAAATATTCTGTGACAAATATTTAAGCCAAGTGGTGTTTACTCAAGGAGTCACTGAATTCATCATAAAAGGGCATTACTGATTCTGGCAATTTAGGAAACATTATTTTTAGCTCAGTGGTAATTGTAGATAAACTCATATGGGAGACCTGACAGAGGGAAGCAAAACAAACCAGTAGTAGGAAAGGGGAAAAAGGATGTAGCTCAATGCTTACCGGGCCCTTCCTGTTTTAGAAATGGGATAAAAACAAAACCTATGTTAGTAAAAGCTTCTTTTTAAAGATACGTGTTTTTAATGGGTTTTGCATTATCTCTAAGAAACTACTGGGGAACAAAAATAATAACATCTCCATTACATCCCTACAATTGGTTTCAACTTACCCTCTCAGTATAGCCAAATATTGTTAGGTATCAGTGTCAGCTCCCTGTAAATTGGGAATGTAGAACTGATATACTTCCGATGGTTGACGTCAGAAGACAGTTAAAAAATAGGCGAGTAACAATTAATGAAAAGAAATGCTGGTGGGGCGCCTGGGTGGTTCAGTGGGTTAAGCCTCTGCCTTCAGCTCAGGTCATGATCCCAGGGTCCTGGGATCGAGCCCCGCATCGGGCTCTCTGCTCAGTAGGGAGCCTGCTTCCTCCTTTCTCTCTGCCTGCCTCGCTGCCAATTTGTGATCTCTCTCTATCAAATAAATAAATAAAATACTAAAAAAAAAAAAAAAAAGAAATGCTGGCAAATAAAATGATTTGCAAATAAGAACAAAAACAAATTTCCAAACAGGTTGGGTTCTGTCCAGCAATAAATTCTTTGATGTTGATTTGCATTAAGCCAAATAGCTAGTTACTCCCATGAAGCATTCTCAGTCAGAACCCGTTGGGTGGCCTTCCCAATGGGACACTGAACCCTTTTTCCAGTGGGACACAAAGAGATGGCAGATGTGTCCTAGCTATTGTCACCTTAGCTATCTCTTTGTTACTACAATTCAGAAAATTCAAAGAAAATCTCTGGTTATTTTTTTTAAGATTAAAAAAAATTTTTAAGTTATTTCCACACCCAATGTGGGGCTGAAACTTACAACCCCAGGATCAAGAGTTGCATGTTCCACTGACTGAGCCAGCCAAGTGTCCCAAATCTCAGGTATTTTAAAATAAGCTATTTGATTAAATTTAAGTCATTTGAAATATTTAATTAACAAAGTTAATATATATTGATGTCAAGACCAAAAATGTAAACAGTGGAGAGTGAAGGCCTCCTTCCCCATCTACCCAGTCCCTGGCTCCTCCTTATCCCCAAGTAATTCCTGAGTTCAAACAAACTGGATTGTATGCTTCGACAACTCCCTTTAATGTCCCTTCTAACATGTTTCATCAAGATTTGCGTTCTGATGATGTAAGAGGGAAAGGAGTACTGTCTAAATAGAAAGTATCTTGTCCTGTTGAAAATAAAGAAGGTGTTTCTTTATTTTTATAAACAAAGAACAGATCTCTGTGGAAATACTGTCTTCTCAATGTGATCATCCAGAAATAACTGGCTTACCAGGATAATAGGAAATTACTAAATAGGGGCAGTGAAGTCAATCACCGTAAATGATTTTGTTGTATGTCTGTTATGTTATTGTAATGTTTCATAATCAATTATAATTAGCATATAACGAAGTCAACTATAGTCGTAGGGAATACTGTATAGTATGAGTCCCCAAAATAAGAGTAGTTGTAGCCATTTCTACTGTGTGGTTTTCAAAATGCACACAGGAAATTGTTGATAAGGAATTCCTGGGTAAGGAATAGGGCTGTGTCTTTGGTTTTTTAAGAATGAGAGTCCAAAAAATTTGGGCTGTTGGGGGTTCAGTGTGCTACAGTACATTTGTAATGTGGATGATTTGAGGTTCTATAAAAATTATTTCTCGGGCATTTATTTTGAAGCAAGCAACAGGGAATCTACTAGTTTGGTGAGAAAGATAGTCCCAACTGTCTTTCTAGATGGGCCTCTTGCACAATTCTGGAGAATCCATACCAACTGGAGATTGTTTTGTTTTTAGGTAAAAATACATCTTCAAGTTCAAATTCATGAGCTGGAAGAATAGGTTTATTGTCTTTGATAGAGCTACCTGCTGGGAACTTTCATTCCTAGGAATCACTTGAGAGAGATCCTAAAGATACTTTTGAAATCAAATGAAAAACTCCCTCCCTACCTGCTTCTGCTTCAGGCCAAGGGAATCCGTTTGAATGCCCCCAATCCTTGCTTATTTACTTTGGAATGTTACTTTGAATTACTTCTTCCCCAAAATAAATAAAATCTCTTATTAGTTTATTTTTGCCTTACTCTGTATATGTTCTTAGATTTTATTTCTCTGTCCTTCTGTATTGTTTCAGTTACTTTTATTGATAATGTGGTTTTCTTGCTTTTTTATCTTGTGCAATAATACTTTTTATTAGTGAACATTTTTTCTTCATTGTTCTTTGCTATTCTAATTTTTATTTTATTTTTTCCACATTACATTGATTTTTCCTGTTGATTTTTCTTTTGGCTTCTTTGATCTTACCATTTTATATTTCTAGTAGGCTTTCTTAGCTCATGTACTTAGTTAATTTTAATAGTTTCATTGATAATTAAGCAGAAAATAAAAGTAGGGACTTGTTTGTATTGTTCCACCTTTGATACTGCACTAACAATCTAAAATTAATGTTTTAACTGTCTGTTATATTCAGCCAAACAATTAATCAGACTAGCTCAGCAACTATATGTAGTCTCACTTTTCTTAAAGATTTATTTATTAGAGAGAGTGAGCGAGTGAGCATGGGGAAGGGCAGAGGGAGTTGGAGAGAGAAACTCCAGCAAACTCTGAGCTCAGCATGGACCCTGACCTGGGCTTGACCCAGCAACCCTGAGACCCTGACCTGAGCTGAAATCAAGAGTGGACATATTTAACCAACTCTGCCACCTGGAGGTCCCTGTAGTCTCACTTTTTAAATTCATTTCACAAAAATAACTAGTTGAGGTAGTTGAGCACTTAGAAGTTTAAAAAAAAAAGTGATGACAACCCAAATTATAATTTTCATTAAGTAACCGTTTTGGTGTATTGTTGTTTGCTTAGTACCATTATTCAAACTGAAAAAATAAATTTCAGTTTTGGAAATCTTTCAATAATCAGAGTCACCTGAATAATTTGAGCCTACTCTAATGATCTATTTCCCTTAAAATAAGCCCTCTCTATGGAACTGTCAACATGATAAAGCAGGAGAAAAATGGTTGCATTGTTGCCAAAATTATAATATTTAAGGGTTTTCCACAAGATGTAAAAATGGTAACCTTATAGAATGTCATGGAAACTATGTAGATAAGTTTCTTAATGGAGGTATTGAGGAAAAGCGTATGCACCAATTAAAAAAATAAGGACAGGCTCATGAGTTTGTCTCTACTCTCTCTCTCTCTCTCTCTCTCTCTCTCTCTATCTATCTATATATATATCCAGTAACATTTTAAGAAGAAAAGGAAGAAAGAGGAGGAGGAGGTGAGGGACAAAGGGAAGGAAGGAGAAAAGGAAAGAAAGGCAGAAAGAGAAAGGAAGGAGGGAGAGAAGGAAGGAAGGGGGAAAAAAAGAGGTGGGAGAGAAAGAAAGGGAAAAGCTGGATGTTCTGAACAAAGCAGAGAAAACATGATTATACCAATTACCAATGTCTTCTTATATCCACCTCCTGCTTTCCAGCTGCTCCTTTAGATAACCTTACTGTTCAGGTACTTTCCCTTAGACTGGGTATGGCTGATGAAGGACATGATCTTCCTGACCCATCGAGGAGTAACCCTTGACCATTGATAGTTTTCCATGTGATGCTGCTTGGCTTGTTCTCATTTGGGAAGTTATGAAGCTGAAGTTGGGTTTTTAAAACATTTAACAAGCAAAATCTCCACTGCCTGCCTGTATGAAGACCATTCTTCTTCTCGTGTCTTCTTGCTTCCTTAGCACCGCAATTGTTGCCCCCCATCCTTCTTATCCATAAGAAGATGCCAGTGTTTTTTCATCATTCTCTTATTTTCCCCCCCAGGGTCCAGTCAGAAGAGTGAGAGTCTAATTATTATTGTCTAAAGAATTCTTTCTTACTGAAGGTGACAGAATTAATCTTAGAAATCTGATAAATGAGTATAGAGTTACCCTTGATTTATGGTGCACTTTAAATCAAAGTACACTCAACGTCTAAGTATGACTGGTGTGTCTTTCACTGTTATTTTTTGAAGAAGTCATCCTTGAAACACTGTTTTGTTGGTACCTGTGCTCTTCTTCCTCATCTTCTTAAGAGGAAATAAGATATTACAGAGCATATGGTGGAGAGTTAAGTGTAAGCCCCATTCCCCCATCCCAGTCCTACTAACCAGAACAGGGTTTTACATGAAATAATAGACTAAAAAAGTGAAAACCATAGTTTGGTAATTTGCCAGCATGTAAATAAAACAGATGGCTGGGCTGAATGTGTTTAATGAAACTGATTGCTATGTATAATACGATAGAATCTTTGTCTCTACCACTCTACGTTGAATGGATTTAAGTAATTTGTACCTAATTTTAATTTATGTGGCTTTCTTTAAAGAATGTTTAATGAAATCTCACTCCATTCCTAGCCCCTTAAAATTATTTTTGCTAAGGCTTTCTCAGATGGGGGCTCTTGATATAGAAGTCAAAGAGCTCCATTGATGAATCAGTTTTCTCATGTTTGCCCGACTGAAGTCTCTGGTGTCAAAGATGACACTTGCTTGGATATCATTAAATGTTGATGAATAATAATTTTATATCCATATAGCATTTTTTACTTATAAAATATTTACTTCACTCTGCCAAAATCTTACATAATCAGCAGAGAATGTACTATCACATTTGACAAGGGAGAAGACAATAATAAGGAAAAGGCTAGAGGTCCCTAGACCCTCATCATTATTTGAATAAAACTGGTGTTTCTCTGCTAATATCTGCCCCATACTATGGGAGTCCCTCAGAGGCTTAGAAGTTCCCCAAATTGACTTACTAGGAGAGAGTATCCTATTATAGATAATAACAAAGATGACAGACTCCAACATTGAATTAATAACTTGGAAAGCATTTACCAGCTAAGGAGTAGGCAGTGTAAGTCGTTCTACAGAGGAGTCTATTTATTTTCCAAAGAACTGTGCATACTTAGATTTAAAGTTTGAGGTTCTCTAATCCAACATTCCTGTATATACAAGAACATTCTCAAAAACGTAGCAGATATTCAGCCCATTGAATCTTGAAGCTATAGGGAGGCAGTTCTGTCTGAGGCAAACAGATCTAATGGACAATTTTATATATTAGAAAATTCTTCCTTAGTGAGCTGACACCAGCCTTCCTGTAACTTTGATCTGGTCTCTTTCCTATAGAAGCACACAGAATAAGTTTAAACCATGTTGTAAATGAGCCCTTCAAATATCTCTTAGAGTTTAAAAAAGTCACACTTCATAGGAGTTTTTAACAGGTTGTTTTGAGGTAAAATTGGTATACAAAAGAAACTGGGCATATTTCCTAATTTCTTTTTTTTCTTTTAAATATTTTTACTTATTTATTTGACAGAGATCACAAGTAAGCAGAGAGGTAGGCAGAGGGACAGAGGAGGAAGCAGGCTCCCTGAGGAGCAGAGAGCCTGATGCGGGGCTTGATCCCAGGACCCTAGGATCATGACCTGAGCCGAAGGCAGAGGCTTTAACCCACTGAGCCACCCAGGTGCCCCCATATTTCCCAATTTCAAAGTACATGTTAAAACTATAGTAATCAAAACAGTATGGTACTGGTAAAAAGACATACAGACTGATGGAACAGAACAGAGTGTTCCCAAATAAATCCACGTGTGTATAGCAAACTGGTCTTCGGCAAGGATAGTCTCTCCAACAAATGATGTTAGGAAAACTGGGTATTTACATGCAAAATAATGAAATTGGACCCTTATCTTACACAACACAAAAATCAACTCAAAATGGATTACATGTTATGGGGAGCACTGGGTGTTATATGTAACTAATGAATCATTGAACCCTACATCAAAAACTAATGATGTACTATATAATAGCTAACTGAACATGATAAAAAAAAAACCAAACCCAAAACCCAAAATAGATTAAAGAGTTAATCATAAGACCTGAACTGTAAAATTCCTAGAAAAAAACAGGGAAAAATTTTCTTGATACTGGCCTTGGCAATGTTTTCTTGCGTATGACACCAAAAGCATAGACAACAAAAGCAAAAATAAAGTGGGGCTTCATAGGAGTTTTAATGTTCCTTTAGCCAAACAGGAAATTGAAAAAATGATGGATCTTGTTCAGGGTAACCCAGCTCCTGAAAGATTTGGAAGCAAGAATCCAGTTCTCCAGATGCTGTTTTTGTTATTTTATTTTATTTGTCTTCACCAAGAAGTCTCTGGATAAGTGAGTTGCTGTCCTGTTCACATAAATCATAGTGACTAAAGATTTTTACATAGCAATGTACATTAACTGAAATGTAGAGGCAATTGAACAAAAAAAATCAACATTAATACTTCAAAGTCACTATGTAACAGTGAGGAATAAAGTTGCATGAAGATAAAAATATGTAACCATGGAGAATGAAGGGATCTGAATTCCAATCTGTTTGACCACCGAAAATCAGTTTAATAATATAAGGATATCATTTCATTAAGGATATCTGTTAGATATGTTTCCTGCTTTACTTTACCTTATAAAATTAGAAATCATAAATTTCTTTTTTGATATCCAACTCAAAGAGAGAGATGAATCAAAACCATGGTGTTTTTATATGTTACTTTGTATTTCTGGACTCCATTGCCTTAGTGGTAAGATCAAGGTATCCTACTTCAGTTTGGTGATATCTCTGTTCTAAGATTTTTGGACCGCCAAATTCTAATTTTCTATGATATGTTTATACAGGCTGGATATAGTCTAGAAAATAAGATTTTAATATGGTTGAACGAAGGAACCACACTCTCTATTTCTCTTTGTGTTTCCTGTAGGTCTTCACATACTACCAAAGTGCGCATTAAGCATTGTGAATTGGCTAATGGAAGATAAAAATAATCCAACTGAGGAAAATGTCTATTTTACAGAATCATAGTAACTTCTTCCTGAAAATTCAACAAGAGCTGAAACAAAGCCATTTATTTTGCTTGCCCTGTCATGGAATTATTTGATGCTTTACTAGTTTCATTCATTCAATCAGCCTTTATTGATACCCTGTTTCTGGTGAACATGGAGATAGATACACTTTGCAGATCCCATTCAGGGAAGGACTTACTGACCCAGCTGTCAGCTCTTTGGGGGTTTACTTTACCTGAAGAGAGTTGCGTGGGCCTGGGGCAGCTCACATCCGGTGACAGATGATGGTAAGGGTAGAAGGTCTCAACCGGTTAATAGACAGTGGTGTGTACTGCAAGGAGAAAGTGGTATGGATCTGGGAAAAATCAGTTGTCTGTCTTAATGAGAGTGAAGTGTCCGTTCTGAGGGAAATGATTTGTTGTACTTAAGTGATTAGCATATAATTAATTCCACATTATATCCTCTTTTGAATGAAAACAATTGCTGTTAGGCCATGAATACTTTAATGTAACCAGATTGTTAGTCTGCGTAACAGATTTATGGCTTAAATTCAACCATCCTACTTTAACTTCTAGACGTTGCTGCCATTTTAGCTCTGTTCCAGGCTGCTCTGAAAGCAAACCCTGGAGTTGTTGGTCTGCTCTATCTTTTTCCCCATTCTGTTGGAGTTTAATAGACCTGGACATTGGTGAGCTTCACAGAGTTCCAGAAAATTTCAAAAAATAGTTGCATCCACTTGTACCTGATTAAGGGTGTAGGAAGTATTTCTCCAATCACACTGATGGACAGTCTTTCCCAAACACCTTATGGGAGGCCAGGATGCCACATGTTTCATTTTCAACCAGGTTATTCTGGCACATAGTTTGCCCCAGTACTGATATCTGAGGGTGAGTTTTGACCAAATCTTGACACTAGGAACTGATCATTATTGCAGATATCTCTAATTCTCAAAGGGCCACATCTACCCTTACTTTTCTCCCTTTAGATTCTAAAGAAACTCTTGGTATCATCCAGTTTGGTCATTAAAAACTCTGAACTCTCTCAGTGACCACAAGCATCATAACGCCTCTGCGAGAAGAAAAAAGGCAAAACAACAACAACAAAACACCAAACAAAGCCTTCTATCACTAACCAAAGAGCCAGAAAATTGGCAGCCTGGAAAGACAGAATATTTTTAGTCTATAACCGCTCTATTCTAACCTAGATCACAGATCTTACCTCCACCCAGATCGTCAAAGGCCAAGTGGGGAATTTAGACTTCCACATTTACCAGGCTGTAAGGAAAGTCGTGGAACTATGGGGGTGGTGTCCTAAAAGGCTGATCTCCTCCTGCAATGGGGGTGGTGTCCTAAAAAGCTTAGCAGGGAGCAGAACTCTCATCGTCACAGGACACTAACAAGTCCCAACCCTTGGGCAAGTAGAGACAATATGGGGAGCCTGGACTTCCACCTTCATCCTGAAGTAATGAGGTATCCTCTCCCTCCACTCTCTGGGTTGACATCAGAGAGACCCTTGACCTGTCCCTGCCTTGACTGTACTGTACTTGACTGTCTGAGGAATAATGAATTTGAAGACATTAACATTCCTCTGCACCAGATTGAGCTGGTTCTCTCCTTCCTGCTGCTGGATTCCTACAGTCACCGCCACAATCTTAGAGTTGGCAGTCATAGAATAATCTTCATCTCCCACAGTTTTAGGTGTCTGAAGAAACAAGTTCTCCCATGTTGCATATCCCGTCATTTCACCTTTGAGTTTATCTTCCAAAACATCCACAAGGGCAAGTTCATCAGCCAGAAACTTTCCCAGAATGCTGATGTCACCTGCCATACCAGCTTGCCCAGCACCCACTACAGTGACCTTGTTGTTTGGGATGGTTGCCTATTCTTCTGCAACTGCTGCAGTCAGTTTTTCCTTTAAGAGTTGTCATTGTGCCCAAAGAGAAGTGGCTGTAGGCACCACGTGAAGAAGACAATGTCAGCTACGTGCCAGTAATGCTACATTTCTTTAGTTCACTCATTCTTAATGGGGGTTAGCTTGCTCTAAGCAAGCAAAAACTCATTCTGGGAGGAGAGGAATATAAAAGGTGGGAAAAAAATAGGAGAAGCATTGGTCTATTCCACTCACTTTCACACTTTTCTGGAGATGAATTCTGACCTTTCTCTTCAGTACTTCTGGACAAGCATTTGCTTGAGGGCTGTTTTACTGGCTGTCCTTTCCTGCCTGGCTTGCTCCCATAGATGTCTATGGCTCACCACTTCTGTATATATCATCCTATTTTAAATCATAAATCTGAAACTCTACCCCCAGCACTTCTCATCACTCTTTCCTTACTCTGTTTTTTCCATGCACTAAGTCTCCTAACGTAGTCCATAATTTACTGATATATCATGTTTATTATTTATTGCCCATCTGCCTTTTCTAAAGTATGAACTTCATGAGAATGAAGATTTTTGTTTGTTTGTTTTCAGCAGTACATCTCGACTATGTAGAATAATGCCTGGCTATGGAAGATGACTCAATGAATAAATTTCAATGACTAAATGAATAAATTTCAGAAGTCCTTCTCTAAAAAGAACATAGAATCTTTGCACTCCCCAACTGAACCCTTTCAGTAGATTTCTGATACCTACAGGATAAAGACCAAAATTCATAGCATAACATTAGAGGTTCCTTACGAAGAGAAATGTTCTCTCTTTATTTTTTTAAATTCATCCCTCTGCTCCTTTGAAAGACACAGAAATGTATTACCTAGACACCCAATCGTACAAGGGTCTGTTGAGCACCTTGTTGAGGGAGCTGTTAGCTGCCTCAGGATTTACCCCAGCTGCAGAGAACACTCTTGCCTGGAGACGTAACTTTCCATAGGGCTCTCCTCCAATAACTGATTGCAGTGGGAAGTTTAAAAGCCTTATCTTTTCAACCCCAAACTGTCCATGGAGGTGGCCAAAGCTTTGTGGTTCATCTCTTCTCCTCTATGCTATCCTAAGTTTGACTCCTTTCATCTACATACATTGATGCCTACTAAATATTTGGTATGCAAAACTCCATCTCGGCTTCTCCTTCCTGAGTACAACCCGCAGTCTGCACCTACCTGCCACATGTTCTGGATTCTAGAATCTGATGTGCTGTGCTCTCTCATGATCCCAGGTTTTTAAGCATTGTTTGATCTGCTTGATCTGTTCAACCGACTTCCTGTCTTTGAAAACTCATTTTTTAAAAGATTGAATTCATCCGCTACATCCTCTGAGCAGTCCTCCTTGGCCCCTTCAAGCTCAGTTACCTTCTCATTTGTATTCCAGTGATGCTTGGTCTCTATCTTTATTATCACCTAATACAGTATACAGTGGTTAGGATTGTTAGTTGTGGAAGACAGAAACTGTTCAGTTTGGCTTAAAAATGATATTTTATTGGCCTCACATAACTGAAGAGTTGATCAATGATGCTGATTCCAGATGTAGCTGAAGGCAAGGGCTCAAAAACAATGTCATTAAGGTACCAAATCTCTTTCTACCTGTGCCATAGGCTATCTTCGTCTGAGTGCAAAACCTCTGTCTGCAGCCCAAGATTCACTTCATGCCACCTTTTCTTCATTAGTGGATAGAACAAAATTTTTTATTTAATGACTTTAACATGAAAGCTCCAGGAAAGGCTTGCTTAGGCCCAGCTTGGGTCACTTGACCATCCTTAAATGACTGTGAATGGAGTCATGACATAGCTGATTTTCCAAGTGTAGATAGAAGTAGCAGCTCTAACCAAACTGTATGGGATATGTCCCCTAGAGGAAATATGGTTACTTTTAACAGAGGAAAGAAAGGGGTTACTTGCAGGGCAGAAATAGCACATAGTTGCTACGTACTGTAATGATGGCCAAAGTTAGAGACAGAATTCTATTAGGCTCATCTTAAGATTCTAGACATTCAAGTCATTCATGTCCATTGAAATACAAGGTGTATTTCAAGTGGCTTGAGATGAAACTGAGGGAAACCTGGCTTTTACAGTTTAATCAAACTCAGTACAACAGAAAATTGATGACACAATTGGGTTAGTGAGAACAAGACAAATGTTTGACTCCTTGAGTGAATGTAGTTTCTATATTGTTGAGCTCCAGGGAATAAAAACAGAGAAATAGAATAAATTTTAAATGTATAAATCACCTTAGTATCAGGCTTCTCTCCTGATTTATTGGCAAAGGAGTGTGATCTGTAAGCAGATAGAGGGCTAAATATGGCAAAGAAATAGTATAAGAACAAAAACAAAACTGAAGAAATAAAGACATGAATGACAATTATGTGAGATTTAATCTGTTTACTTAATGAAAGTAATAACCACCTAAATATTTAGTGGTACGATGATTGGGCCACAGTTTAGCCATAATATTAAATAGCATACTCTGTCATATGTTTATGTACCTGATGTGTAATTATATGAATGAAAGAATGAAAGAGAAAATTATACTAGGAAAGCGATATCACACTAGTATTTAATTCTACAAAACTCTACAGCCTGGCTACAATGGAACCCAAATTTGACTCACAGCCTACTAGAAGCCTAGGATAAGAGGGAAATGGAATCCATGATACACCTCTTTGTGCCCAGTTATTCAGAAGAAGCATAAACATTTATAACACTGTCACAAAAGCAAATCACCCAATCAACAGAAAGAGCCTATGTGATAGAGTTGTCAACATCCTTAGCGCTAGTGTCCTTAAACACTTCATGTGACAGCAAAATTGTCTGTCTGTAGCCCAAGACTCACTTCATGCCAGATAAGCTGACAACATCACGCCAAAACTCACATCAGTTGGAGTTATTAAATGGCAGCACAGAATGCTGTAGGGCTGTACAAATCTTAGGAATGAAGAAATGCACCTGTGATCTGTCAAACAATCAGAATCAGGGTACAAGACCTACATGAAATAAGTCTTCTCAAATTATGTTCTCTTAAAAGATGCCTGTGACAAGATAAATTTTTCTTCTTGGGGTAACTTAGAGCAATTTTTTTTTTTTTTAAACATAGGACCATCTGAAAGAAGCAATCCTAGGACGTGGAGTGTACTCTCTGTCTTGACCACAGAAAGACATTTTTTTTTTAAATTTTTTTATTTATTTGTCAGAGAGAGAGGGAGAGAGAGCGAGCACAGGCAGACAGAATGGCAGGCAGAGGCAGAGGGAGAAGCAGGCTCCCCGCCAAGCAAGGAGCCCGATGTGGGACTCGATCCCAGGACGCTGGGATCATGACCTGAGCCAAAGGCAGCTGCTTAACCAACTGAGCCACCCAGGCGTCCCCAGAAAGACATTTTTAAAGGAAGAAAATAGCACATATTAACTTTTCACATTGTCTTCTTTTAAACAGCATTAAGTTACAGAAAGCAAAGATTAAAATAACCACTAGCTGTAAAGCAGGGATGAGAGTCAAAGTATTTAACAGTCTGGCACTGGCAGGGACCAATCAGAACAGAAGCTAGAGGCAGCCTCTTGTCCTGGGGTTCTGGGTTCCTGGGCCTCCTTCTGTGCAAGACATTCACCTTTTAGTTACTAGGTGGTGGTGGCAAAGGGCCAGCATGAAAGGAGGGTGAGGGGGCACTCAGGGGACCCAGAGTAGCAGTTGTTTTCCAGTGAATATCTGAGTATTTAATATTTTAACACTGGCTCTTGGAGGAATAGCTGATTCTAGGTCTGGGCCATGCAAGATGATGCCTGGAAGCATCTTGTACTGCAGAGAGGAAAGAAATGCTAACAGACAAGAAACAAAGGAGGCAAATGGAAAAACACAATAATAGTAGTATGTCAGAGAGACAAATGAACCAACAGAAAGCTCAGTGGACAAAGCTGGAGCAACTTGAACAATAAAATAAAATAGTATATGATTATAAAAAATATATATAAAATAAAATATCCATGAGTCCATACCGATATAAATATTTATAAGTAAATAGATAAGAGATAGCAGGTCAGAAAATTTCTAAATAATTTAGGGAGATATTTCACACTCAGGGAGATGGTACATAACTCCCCAAATTTTAAGTATGATCTGTATATGTTAACTTGCTTTTCAAGAGAATGGTATGGAAGAGGTGGGAGAGTAATTTTATAATGGAAAAATCTGATACTACTCAAACACTAATTCAGCCAGACAACAACAGAGAAAAATTGTATTGCTCGTATGATAACCTTGATATATTATGATGAGAAGAGCCTTTGCCTATGTATTCTTCCTCCCCAAAACACATAAGTTCAGTCTAATTGTGAGAAAAACATCAGACAAATCCTAACTGAGAGACATTCTACAAAGCCCATAACAGTGCATGTCAAAACTATTGGAGTCATCAAAAATAAGAGAAATCTAAGACATTGTCACAGTAAAGAGAGGGCTAAAGAGACATGATGATTATATTTAATGTGGTACCCTAAAATGACAGTAGGTGACAACCAAGGAATGTTAGTAAGTATGGACTTCAGTTAATAATAATGTATCAATATTGGTTCATGAGCTGTGACAAATACTAATACTAATAGAAGATGTTAATCATAGACAATAGGATTTAGAGTATACAGGAACTGTGCAATAATCGTCACAACTTTTCTGTAAGTAAAAAACTATTCCAAATAAGATTTATTTTTTCTTTATACTGAGATATAATTCATATAACATCTACAACCTAGATTTAGTATATTCACAAAATTTTGCAACCATCACCACCATCTAATTTCAGAACATTTTGGAAACCAAAGGCAGAGACCCCACCTTATGTATTAGCAGTTCTTTATGCCCTCCCCCAACTCCTGGTGACAACTAATTTACTTGATGTTTGTCTATTCTGGATATTTCGTATAAACAAAATCATCAATATGTGGTTTCTTGGTCTGGCTTTTCATGTGGCATAAAGTTGACAAGGTTCAACCATGTTATAACTGGTATCAGTGCTTCATTCCTTTTTTATGACCAAGTAATATTCTGTGGCATGCTGTACCTTATTTTGCTTATCTGTCATCAGTTGATGGGTATTTGGGTTATTTTCTTATTTTTTTTTAAGATTTTATTTATTTATTTGACAGAGAGATCACAAGTAGGCAGAGCAGCAGGCAGAGAGAGGGGGAAGCAGGCTCCCTGCTGAGCAGAGAGCCTGATGAGGACCTTGATCCCAGAACCCTGAGATCATGACCTGAGCCGAAGGCAGGGGCTTAACCCACTGAGCCACCCAGGTGCCCCTATTTGGGCTGTTTTCATTTATTAACTATTATAAATAATGCTCTGAATAGTTTTGTACACATTTTTGTGTGTATATATATGTTTTGAATGCCCTCCATGATATACTTAGTTGGAGAATTGCTGGGTCATATGGTAACTCTATGTTTAGCATTTTGAAGAACTGCCAATCCATTTTCAAAAGTGGTGCACCATTTTACATTCTTACCAGCAAGGTGTAAGTGTTCCAATTTCTTTTCTTTTTTTTTTTTTTTTTTAAAGATTTTATTTATTTATTTGACAGAGAGATCACAAGTAGGGAGAGAGGCAGGCAGAGAGAGAGGAGGAAGCAGGCTCCCTGCCGAGCGGAGAGCCCGATGCAGGGCTCGATCCCAGGACTCTGAGATCATGACCTGAGCCGAAGGCAGCGGCTTAACCCACTGAGCCACCCAGGCGCCCCAGTGTTCCAATTTCTCCAAATCCTTACTAACACTTGTTATTATCCATGTTTTGCTTATAATCAGTGGGTGTGATGTGTCATCTCTTTGTTTTGATTTACTTTTCCCTAATGAATGATAATGTTAAGTATCTTTTCATGTGCTTATCAGCCATTGGTACATATTCTTTGGAAAAATATCTATTCAAATCCTTCGCCTATTTAAAAAATTAAGTTGTTTGTCTTTTTGATGTTGAGTTTCAAAAGTTCTTTATATATTCTATTCTTTATTTTACCTTTTTAAAGATTTTATTTATTTATTTGACGCAAAGAGAGATCATAAGTAGGCAGAGAGGCAGGCAGAGAGAGAGGGGGAAGCAGGTTCACCTCCAAGCCAAGAGCCCAATGTGGGGCTCGATCCCAGGACTCTGGGATCATGACCTGAGCGGAAGGCAGAGGCTTAACCCACTGAGTCACCCAGGCACTCCTTACTTTATTTTTTAAGAGAGTGTGAGCACTTCCAGGGGAGGATTAGTGGGAGAGGGAGAGAATCTTAAGCTAAATCCTTGCTGATTGGGGAACTGGATGTGGGGTTCGATATCATGACCCTGAGATCATGACCTGAGCCAAAAACTAAGAGTTGGACACTTAACTGACTGAGCCACCCAGACACCCCTTTGTGTTCTTAATATAGGAACATCTTTTTCTGATTCTTCATTTTTCTCAACTCTTGTGCATTAGAAAAAGTAG
The DNA here is from genome assembly GCF_002288905.1 of Enhydra lutris kenyoni. Lineage (NCBI taxonomy): Eukaryota > Metazoa > Chordata > Mammalia > Carnivora > Mustelidae > Enhydra > Enhydra lutris. The sequence goes on along the minus strand of NW_019154108.1, from coordinate 15,761,182 downwards.
GTACTCCCCCAGTCTTCACAGATTGGCCTTGTACTGGAGAAAGCTTTAGCAATTAGCTCAACCAGAGATTCTGGGAGCCTCTTGAATCCATGTTCTAGTTCAGCTCACGTTCTTTGTTCTTCGCAGTTCCCGGGCATCTAGGGTACGCTAAGTTCTGTTCAGTGCACAAGGACAAGCAAAACTAAAGTCAATTCCTTGGGCACTTCTCAGAAAATTGGGTTGCTGGAAATTCAGTCTAATTCTTTTCCTCTCTGGGAAGAAGCTAGCATCTGGGATTTTTCATTCACTCACTCTGTGCTGCACTTGGAGGGGTACTATAGTGACTGCCATCCCAAGTCTCTATCTCTGTTCTTACCAGCTTCTGTGCAGCAAGATTATGCCAGGTACATCAGCACTCCAGGGCACATAAGTCAGAAGCCAGTCCTTTGGGTAGCCCCCAGAAGAGCTGTGGCTTTAGACAGCAGAGCAACTCTTGCAGTCAGCTGGTTTTTGTCTGCTCACTCTTTGATGAGCCAAGGGGAGCAGCTATCTCCATTATCCCTCAGGCACTTAAATATGGAGGGACTCTCTGAGATCCAAGATTGGCAAGACTGAAGACAGTCCTTTGGGGGAGTACCCTCAGAAAAATTGGGGTACTGGATGCTTGAACCAGTTCTTTCCTCCCTTGGCAGAAGCTGGGAGCTATTGTATGCTGCTGTCTATTGTATGCTGCTGTGCCAGGGGTGGATATTCTGGTATGTTCCAAATATCCTTACCAGCTTTGAGGAGTCTGGTTTTGTATTCACTCAGGATACAGGAGGCTATCATTTAGTTTCTGGATTTCCCTCAAGAGGAATTTTTCCATGCATTGTTGTTGAATCGATGTGTTTTTGTAAGAAGAAGGGTCTAGGTCTTCCTGTTCTGCCCTCTTTCTAATATCGCTCCCTGTAGTTTTCTTTTCTTGTGCTATTTTTATCTGTCTTTGGTATCAGGGTAATGTTGGCTCCATACAAAGAAGTAGGAAGTTTCACCTCTCTTCTACTTTTTGTGAAGAGTTTGGAAAGGATGTGTTAATTCTTTTTAAAAATGTTTAGTAGAATTCAGCAAGGAAACCATCTGGTCCTGGGCTTTTCTTTTTGGGGGAATTTTTTTTTTTTTAAATTTCTGATTAAATCTCTTTGCTTGTAATAGGTCTGTTGAAATTTTCTGTTTCTTCTATATAACTTTTAGTAGTTTGTTTTTCTAGGAATTTATCCATTTCATCTAGGTTATCTCATCTGTTGGCATGTAGTTGTTCATAGTATTTCTTATAATCCTTTTTATTTCTATAAGATCTTTAATAATGACCTATCTTATTTTCGGAATCTTTTTGTTGTTGTTGTTCAGTCTTGTGACATTTTTGTCAGGTTTGTTGATCTTCTCAAACTTTGGTTTTGTTAATTCTATTTTTTAATGTTTCTTTCCTTTAATCTGCACTTTAATATTTATTATTTCTATCCTTCTTGTGTTGGGTTTAGTTTGCTCTTCTTTTTTCTAGTTCTTTAAAGGTAAGTGTGGTTTTTGGTTTGGTAAACGTATTTTGTTAAGTTTATTTATTTAGTAATCTCTACACTCAGTGTGGGGCTTGAACTGACAACCCCAAGAGCAAGAGTTACATGACTTTTCTGACTAAGCCAGCCAGGTGCCCCAAATGTATATTTAATTATAATTATTTACAGCTCTAAATTTCCTTGTGAACACTGCTTTTGAGGCATGACATAGCTTTTGGTATGTTGTGTTTTTGTTTTCGTTTGTCTCAGTATTTCTAATTTCCCTTGTGATTTTGTCCTTGACCTATTGGTTGCTTAACAGTATGCTATACAATTTCCATGTATTTCTGAGTTTTCCAGTTTTTCTTTTGTTGATTTCTAATTCTATTCCATTATATTCATAGAATATATATATATTTTTTAAGATTTTTATTTATTTATTTGACAGACAGATCACAAGTAGGCGGAGAGGCAGGCAGAGAGAGAGAGGAGGAAGCAGGCTCCCCACTGAGCAGAGCCCAACGCAGGGCTCGATCCCAGGACCCTGGGATCATGACCTGAGCCGAAGGCAGAGGCTTTAACCCACTGAGCCACCCAGGTGCCCCATAGAATATATATATATATATATATTTTAAAGATTTTATTTATTTACTTGTCAGAGAGAGAGAGAGAGAGATCACAAATAGGCAGAGAGGCAGGCAGAGACAGAGGGAGAAGCAGGTTCCCTGCCGAGCAAGGAACCCGATATGGGTCTTGATCCCAGGACGCTGGGATCATGACCTGAGCCGAAGGCAGCCGCTTAACCAACTGAGCCACCCAGGCGTCCCCCCATAGAATATATTTTTTAAAGACTTACTTTATGACCTACTTATTGTCTATCTGGAAAACATTCCATATTCAATAGGAAAAAATGTGTATTCTGCTGGTTTGGGATATAGTATTAGGACCACTTGTGTTGTTCAGTCTTGTATACTTCCTGTTGATTGTATGTCTAGTTGTTTTTTTCCGTTTTGGAGAGTGGAGTTTTGAAGTTTCTGACTATTACTGTTGAACTATTTTTCTCTGGAATTCTGTTTTTGCTTCATGTATTTTGGGGCTCTGCAGTTCTGTTCATCTACATTTATGGTTATTGTACCTCTTGTTAGAATGACACCTGTGTTACTATGTCATATATTACTTTATCTCTAGTAGCAATTTTTGTACAGTCTATTTTGTCTATATTAGGTTAGCCACTCCAGCTCTCTTTTTGTTGCTGTTCGTGTGACGTATATTTTCCTGCCTTTTTACTTTTAACATATTTATATCTTTGATTCTAAATTGTGTGTATTCGGCCTTGCCCAGAGCAACTTCTTGCTAGACATGCCTTGAAAGGCAGGGGGAACAAAGGCAAAAATGAACTATTGGGACTTTATCAAGTTGAAAAGCTTTTGCACAGCAAACAGTCAACAAACCAAAAGACCACAGATAGAATAGGAAAAGATATTTGTAAATGTCTTCTCAGATGAAGGGCTAGTATCCAAAATCTATGAAGAACTTATCAAACTCAACACCCAAAGAACAGATCATCCAGTCAAGAAATGGGCAGAAGACATAAACAATTTTCTTCAAAGAAGACATACAAATGGCCAACAAACACATGAAAAAAATGTTCAACATGACTCAGCATCAGGGATATACAAATCAAAACCACAATGAGGTACGACCTCACAGCAGTCATAATGGCTAAAATTAGTAAGTTAGGAAATGACAGATGTTGGCAAGGATGCAGTGAAAGGGGAACCCTCTTACACTATTGGTGGGAACACAAGGTGGTGCAGCCACTCTGGAAAACAGTATGGAGGTTCCTCAAAAAGTTGAAAATAGAGCTACCCTATGACCCAGCACTTGCATGACTAGGTATTTACCCCAAAGGCAGAAATGTAGTGATCTGAAGGGACACCAGCACCCCAGTGTTCATAGCAGCAATGTCCATAAGAACCAGTCTATGGAAAGAGCCTAAAGGTCCATTGACAGATGAATAGATAAAGAAGGTGATATATGTGTGTGTGTGTGTGTGTGTGTGTGTGTACACACACATATACATACACACACACATATATCTATATAAAAAAATATTACTCAGCCATCAAAATATGAAATATTTTCATTTGCAATGACATGGATAGAACTAGAGAGTATTATGCAAAGTGAAATAAGTCATTTAGAGAAAGACAATTACATGATTTCACTCATACGTGTACATGATTTCACTCATACGTGAAATTTAAGAAACAAAACAGAGGAGCATAGGGGAAAGGAGGGGAAAAACAAAACAAGATAAAATCAGAGTGAGAGACAAACCATGAGAGACTCCTAATCATAGGGAACAAACTGAAGGTTGCTGGAGGGGAAGGAGTAAATGGGTGATGGACTTTAAGGAGGGCATGTGATGTGATGAGTACTGGGTTTTATATAAGACTGATGAGTCACTTACTTTTACCTCTGAAACTAATAATACACTATATGTTAATTAATTGAATTAAAAAAAAAACCCTTTAAACAAAACTGGAAACAATCCAAATAAACTTCAACAGGTGTGGATAAAAGCGGGTTGCATAGCCCTACAGTGGAATATTATTCACTAATCAAAAGGAATGGACTTGGACCACAGAGGATGTTTAGGGCAGTGAAATTATTCTGCAGTATACTATAGTGGTAGATACATATCATTATATATTTGTCTGAACTCCTAGAATGCACAAACCCAAAGTAAATGGATTCTGGTTGATAAAGATGTGTCAGTTTTGCTTCATCAGTTGTAACAAATGTGTCACTCTGGTGCTGGGTGTTGATTGTAGGGGAGGCTGTGTGTGTGTATGTGTGTGTGTGTGTGTGTGTGTGTGGTGGAGGTATATGATCTCTGCACCTTCTGCTCAGTTTTGCTGTGAACCTAAAATTCTAAAAAATAGAATTTTTTTTTAAAGGAAAAAATTGTGTGTATTCTAGATAATATACTGTTGGATCTTTTTTTCTTAAGACCAATTCTGCTAATCTCTGTCTTTTAGTTGATGTGCTTAATTCATTGGTGTTTAGTTTAAATTACTGGTAAGGTAGGATTTACATTTGCCATTTTGCTGTTTATTTTCTATACATTTATGTCTTTTTAATTCCTTTGCCAATTCTCTTATGACATTTTTTTCAGTTACTTTTTTTTTTTTTAAAGATTTTGTTTGTTTATTTGAGAGAGAGAGATCGAGAGAGAGTCAGAGAATGAGCAGTCGGGGGGGCAGAGAGAGAGAGAGAGAGAGAGAAGCAGAATCCCTGCTGAGCAGAGAGCTTGATGCGGGGCTCGAACCCAGGACCCAGAGATCATGACCTGAGCTGAAGACAGACTCCTAACCGAGTGAGCCACCCAGGCAACCCTCAGTTACTTTCTTAGTGATTATCCTGGAATTTACAGCTGACAATTTGTAACAATCCATGTAGGATTAACACCAATTTAATTTCAATATTATACAAAATCTCTATTCCTATATAGGTCCATTTCCCCCTCCTTTTTTGGATTGTTTTTGTCATATTAATTACATCTTTATACATGGTGTACTTATCAACACAGATTTGTAATAATTGGTTTATGGTCTTTTAAATCAGATTGGAAGACAGGAGTAACACGAAATACATTTATCTTCTATTTTATACTTACCCACATTGCTACCATTGCTATGGTCTTTATTTCTTTCTCTTTTATTTGAGTTAGTGTCTCATGTCATCTTATATCTGACTAGAGGACTCAAGTATTTCTTGGAGGAAAGGTCTACTTGGAGGAATGGTGACAGACTTGCTCAGGTTTTTTTTTTACTTTATTTTATTTTTTTAAATCTGGGAATGCCTTAATTTTTCCATTTTTGGAGGAGAGTGTTTCTGAATATAGAGCTCAGAGTTGGCAGAGTTACCTCTTTTCTTTCACCATTGTAATTATACCATATCCCTGTCTTTTGTTATCTGTTGTTTTTGATGAGATATTGTCAATTAATCTTACAGAAGCACTTCCTGTGATAAGTCCCTTCTTTTTTGGTGTTTTTAAGATTCTTTTTATCTTTTAACAGATTAATTGTGATATATCTTAGTGAGGATCTCTTTCATTCTATCCTATTTAGAGTTTACTGAGCTGCTTCGATATACAGATTAATTTTTTTCATCAAGTTTGTGATGAGTAAATAATTTGACCATTATTCAATGAAATATTCTTTCTTTTTTCTCTCTCCTCTCCTTCTGAGAGTCACATTATTTTTTTGTTGGTATGCATGGTATTGTCCCACAGGACTTCTGGCTCTGTTTCTTTTTCTTCCTGTTTGCTTAGACTGAGTAATATCAGTTAATCTATCTTCACTTTCTCTGAGTCTTTCTTCCCCCTGCTCAAATAAACTGTTGAGTCTGTCTTGCAAATTTTTCATTTTAGTTACGATATATTTCAATTCTAGAATTTCTGTTTGGTTTCTTTTTATAATTTCTGTTTTTTATTGATATTTCATATTCAGTGAGACATAGTTCCTTCACTTCCATCTAATTCTTTAGACATGGGTTTTTTTTTTCTTTGAAATGTTTAAAACAGCTGATTTAAAGTCTTTGTCTATTAAATCCAAAGTCTTGGCTTCCTTAAAGACAGTTTCCATTTACTACTACCCCACCTTGTATGGATAATACTCCTTGTTTCTTTACCTGTTCCTTTTTTGTTGTTATTGTTGGTAACTGAACATTTTAAATAATATAACATGGCAACTCTGGGAATCAGTTTCTCCTTCCTTACCAAGTATTTTTTTATTTTTAGTATAATTTTTTTTTTTTTTTTTTTTTAGTGAATTTTCTGAACTAATTCTGTAAAATCTGTATTTTGTCATGTGTGGCCAATGAAGTCCCTGCTTAGTTAGCTTACTGGTCAGCTAATGACTAGACAGCTATTCTTAAACACTTGGAATCAATAAGTCTCCCAGGTTTAGTAAGAGTCTGTGTACCTGTTTGGAAATTCAGACAGTTGAGAACTCTGTACTAACCATCATATCCTGCTGGTGCAGAGCCTCAAGTTTAGGCAGAAATGAGAATTAAGTCTTCTAGATTCCCAGGAATATGTCCAAGTTTTTAAAACCCTATTTAGATAGCTCATTGTACTTTTTTTTTTAGGCTTTTTGGTTAGCCTTTTAAATATTTCTGTGTTATCTACTACCTCAGGCAGCAGTGATATTAAGCAGTTGCCACTGATTATTGTCAGCAAATGCCCCAGAGATTAGGCTGCAGTAGGAAAGCTCCAAGTCTGGTCCAATAAAGACAAGTCTTGTAAGACAAGAGGGTAAGAGGGCTTTTCCATGGAATGACCAGATAGATCAATTAATAATGACAGTTATCTGGAAATGAGGCTTTCAAGGGGATCCAACCCTATTATTCCTCTTCCAGTGGCTGTGTGGCTGCTGATTTTCACTGTGATTTTATGGTGTTGGTTTTCAAGTATACCTCTGAGCTGTGGAAGTTTTCATGGTCCTAGGGAAAGCTAAAATCTGATAAAGCTCACCGATTTACCAATAGTTAGCCTTTAAAAAAAATAAATGCTTCCCAGAAACGTTCAAGCCTTTGGTTAATTTCTAGAGTTTTGAAAATGTTGATTTTGACAATGTTTGCCAGTGACCCCATGGCTTTTATGGAGGGCAAGCTTTTTGAACTATTTTACTCTATCAGTTCCAGTGATATCACCCCAAGGAATTCATTTTTTAAAATGTCTTAACACTTGCTTTAGTCATGAAATATGACCAAAACATGATTCCTTAAAAAAAATTATTATTATTATTTATTTATTTTAGAAAGAGTGTGTGTATATGTGTGAGCAGGGGGAGGGGCATAGGGAGAAGGACAGAAGCAGACTCCCTACTGAGCACAGAGCCTGAGGCTGAGCTCAATCCAAGGACACTGAGACCTAAGCGGAAACAAGGAGTCAGATGCTTAACCAACTGAACCACCTGGGTGCCCCTAATATCAGCCTAATTCCTAAGCACAGTTGGCATAATTTACCAACTGTGAACTAATCTAAGCCTTATTTTTCTCCATATCCAAAGAAGAGATTGGTAACTTTCTTTTAACTCTGGTGTTGTCTGGAGATCTTTAGCAAGTGTCTGGCCCTAAGCCACGCAGATGGAAGGTGTTAATGATTTCCTTAACATCTGTCAGTGAGTATGTAAAAATCCCACTGCTTTTATTTTTTTCTACTGCGATTACCCTTCACCCCACTAGTCAGAGCATCAAACAGAATTTCTGTTCCTAACCAGAAAAGACCTTGAATAGTCAAAGGAATATTGAAAAAGAAAGCCAAAGTTGGTGGCATCACAATTCCGGACTTCAAGCTCTATTACAAAGCTGTCATCATCAAGACAGCATGGTACTGGCACAAAAACAGACACACAGATCAATGGAACAGAATAGAGAGCCCAGAAATAGACCCTCAACTCTATGGTCAACTAATCTTCGACAAAGCAGGAAAGAATGTCCAATGGAAAAAAGACAGCCTCTTCAATAAATGGTGTTGGGAAAATTGGACAGCCACATGCAGAAAAATGAAATCGGACCATTTCCTTACACCATACACGAAAATAGACTCAAAATGGATGAAGGACCTCAATGTGAGAAAGGAATCCATCAAAATCCTTGAGGAGAACACAGGCAGCAACCTCTTCGACCTCAGCCGCAGCAACATCTTCCTAGGAACATCGCCAGAGGCAAGGGAAGCAAGGGCAAAAATGAACTATGGGGATTTTATCAAGATCAAAAGCTTTTGCACAGCAAAGGAAACAGTTAACAAAACTAAAAGACAGCTGACAGAATGGGAGAAGATATTTGCAAACGACATATCAGATAAAGGGCTAGTGTCCAAAATCTATAAAGAACTTAGCAAACTCAACACCCAAAGAACAAATAATCCAATCAAGAAATGGGCAGAAGACATGAACAGACATTTCTGCAAAGAAGACATCCAGATGGCCAACAGACACATGAAAAAGTGCTCCATATCACTCGGCATCAGGGAAATACAAATCAAAACCACAATGAGATATCACCCCACACCAGTCAGAATGTCTAAAATTAACAAGTCAGGAAATGACAGATGCTGGCGAGGATGCGGAGAAAGGGGAACCCTCCTACACTGTTGGTGGGAATGCAAGCTGGTGCAACCACTCTGGAAAACAGCATGGAGGTTCCTCAAAATGTTGAAAATAGAACTACCCTATGACCCAGCAATTGCACTGCTGGGTATTTACCCTAAAGATACAAACGTAGTGATCCGAAGGGGCACGTGCACCCGAATGTTTATAGCAGCAATGTCTACAATAGCCAAACTATGGAAAGAACCTCGATGTCCATCAACAGATGAATGGATAAAGAAGATGTATATATACATAATGGAATACTATGCAGCCATCAAAAGAAATGAAATCTTGCCATTTGCGACGACGTGGATGGAACTAGAGGGTATCATGCTTAGCGAAATAAGTCAATTGGAGAAAGACAACT